>NC_082399.1:12703796-12863364 GCF_031168955.1 Gadus macrocephalus
ATAAAAAGTAAAGTATATATATATGTATATATAAATGGTGTGGTGGCGGTGGGCCCCGTGAGCTAGCCGGCCCGGCGGCCTCGGCCAGGGGGGCCGGCTGAAGAGCACCCGGGGGATGAGGGGCAGAAGTGACCCCAATATGATGGGAAAAGTTAGGAGACAGAGACAAAGAGGGTGGGGTCCCTTTATCCTTTTGTATGGAACCCGCCCCCCCGTCCCCCTTACAAACCCAGCCCCATTCTCACAAACACACACACACACACACACACACACAGACACACACACACACACACACACACACACACACACACACACACACACACACACACACACACACACATTTAAAGTCCTCTTGCTACTATTGTGGCCATACCCCCACAACGCACACACACACACACACACACACACACACACACACACACACACACACACACACACACACACACACACACACACACACACACACACACACATTTAAAGTCCTCTTGCTACTATTGTGGCCATACCCCCACAAGCACACACACACACACACACACACACACACACACACACACACACACACACACAGACACACACAATTAAAGACCCTTAGCTGCTATTGTGGCCACACACACACACACACACACACACACACACACACACACACACACACACACACACAGCTAGTTTAGACAGGAAAGACATCCTATTTACCACACAAAGCAGCGGGGGGGGGCGGGGGGGGGGGGGGGGAGGGGTGAGTCTGGGGTTCGGGGGTCACCCAGGAGCCAGCGGTCATCCCCCGGTCAACTACAGTAGGTCATTATTCAGCCCCCGCCAATAGTCCAGAACCACCGGCCCCGGCCGCCTACCCCCCCCCCAGCCCCACCCATCCTCCACCCACGCCCCTGCTCCAGCCCCCTCCCATCCATTCCGCTTAATTATTATAAATGAGAGGTCGCGTAAACAGCCATCGTTACAGACACTCAGTGGCATACACAAATCCACTTTAAATCGCTATTAAGTTAAGGAGCCATCCGTAATCCCAAGCGGGCGTTAGAAAGAAGCGAGCACGTTCAGGTTTTTTCACCCTCTTATTCTTTTTTTGTGTGTGTGTGTGTGTGTGTGTGTGTGTGTGTGTGTGTGTGTGTGTGTGTGTGTTTTATTATTAAATCTCCCGGTCCCGAGATGTCCTCGTTCAGAGGCGTCGCTGCGCTGCACGGTGCGAGTGCCTCCCCGCCCCCCCCCCTCCCCCGCCCCCCCCCCCCCCCCGCCCCCCTCCCCTACTCACTGATCTAATTGAAAGGTCCCCGTCGGAAGGATGGACTTTAAGTAGCCCTCCACATCTCTAGTTATGCAGAATAATCTACTGTGTTACGCACGTCGTTATCACCCCCTCACATCCACACCCCCTCAGAACACCCCCAGCCCTAAACAAGTACAACAAAAATTCTTCCACAATTAATTCTCGGCGCTAAATGAAAGCAATCTCTCCCGTACATTAGAGGTGAGGTCGGGGAAAATAGGAGAGATCACTTAGGAGGAGAGGGCAGCCGAAGGAGCAGATGGAAAATGTTGTTCTGTTTTTCCTTCACCCGATGTGGTTGAAACAGATCAGGGGCTTTGGCCGGGTGGAGGCTGCCATGTTTCTTTGTTGGTGGTGGTGGGGGTGGGGGGGGGGGGGGGTGGGGTAGTCTGGCCTCATTACACGGATATGAGACCAGACTACCAATGCACCACATCTGAAGACGGAGGTGAAAGGAAGGCGCAGGAGAGATAAACAAAGCAAACCAACAGGAACGCGCGCAGCAGGAAGCAGAGAGAAAAATGGCGACGAATATGCGAGCGAAAGAGACGAGGGGAGGAGGAGGAGGAGGCGAGAGGAGAGCGAGGGAAGAAGAGAGAAGGAATTAAGGAAGGAAAGGAAGGAGATGTTGGTGGCGGTGATGGGAGGAGGGTTCGGGGGGGAGAGAGGGAGAGGCGGTGATGATGGGAGAGGTAGGTAGGGAGGGAGGGAGGGAGGGAGGGAGGGTGGGAGAGATTGTAACACCCAGGCGGTGGGTTCAGCGGCAGGGCAATGTGAGACTTCCTGCGCTCCATCACGCCCAAGGCCTGCCACAGTCAGCTGGTGGCCCGCGAACGATGCCTCATGTGTCAGGCTCATTAGTACTCCCCCTGGTTTGTATGCATTTGGTGTGTGTGCGTCTCCGTTTGTGTGTGTGTGTGTGTGTGTGTGTGTGTGTGTGTGTGTGTGTGTGTGTGTGTGTGTGTGTGTGTGAGTGTGTGTGTGTGTGTGTGTTTGTGTGTGGATGTGTATGTTTGCATGGGGTGAGGAGGGGGGTTACAGAAAGATGTGAAAATAAACAGATGCGGTATAGAATGCAGTGTGGGGTTCTATTAGTGTGTGTGCGTGTGTATGTGTGTGTGTGCGCGCGCGTGTGTGTGCGCGTGTGTGTGTGATTATCTTTACACTAAAATAAGCCAAAAAGCAGAATGATATGGATCCCAGAAAAATATAGAATAAAGATAAAGAAGATAAACCCTGAAGGAAGGGAGGCGGGGGCTGGAGGGGGGGGGAGGGGCTCTCAGCGCTACACCTGTCCCACCGCGCCGCCCTGAGCCCCCCCGTCCTGTGCTAACCTTCGCGGGCGTCAGGCTCGGCCGTCGGTCCGTCCTGCGGTCAGGGGGACGTGAGCGATGGGCCCATCACAATGCCGCCATTAGCCAGCCCCCTGAGTGGTAAATAAACGATCGCGCCGGTACACTGCAGGTGTTGTCATAGCAACCTGCTCCCGGCGCCAGCCCCGCCCACGCGCGCTCCTTCTCTCGCCCTCGCTCGCTCACTCGCTCCCTCTCCCGGAGTCAACGGGAGGTCAACGTGTCAGTGCACGGCAGCGGCCACAACGCGGCGCTGTTCTCACCCCCACGCGGCTTTTAGTCTGGGCTCAGTCCCATTCAGGCTGCATGTGCACCCACACACACACACACACACACACTGTACGTGCTTGCACGCGCACAAACATGCTGCACATGCGCGCACACACGCTGCACAAGCACGGACACACTCTGCACATGCACGCACACACGCAAACATTGACACACACACACACACTCATACACAGTGCCTGTACAAAGACACACTGCCTATACACAACCACACACAATGCACGCACGTGCACACACACATACATACTGCATAGTCTCACACACAGACACACACTGCACGTACATGTACACACGCACACTCCTTGCACAAACACACACTGCCCATGCATGCACACACACTGCACATGCACGCTAACACACACACACACACACACATACTTGTTCCCGGGTAACACGGTCTGAGTCCGAGCCCAGTGGAAGCCACTCCCAGGAGCTCTGCTCCGGCGAGCGAACACACACCTCAGAGTGATATTCCCATCTTTCACTTTTATTCTCTCTTTTACCATTCCTACCCGGCTTGATTATGGTGTACGAGTTCAGTGCAAAGTTTCAAATGAACACTTAACAACCTGTGTGTGCACTCACGCCGCCGCCACCCAAATACAAAAACGTGCCAAGCGCAATCGTCCTCGCCGTTAAAACGATGTAGAACCGCACGCCGGCGCCACAAATCAATCCCAAAGACAAGCGACTCCAACAGAAGGGCGAGGACACTGGGAGACTCAGCAGCGGAGTGTTTTTTTGTTTTTTTCTGGGGGTGCTTTTTTTTTTTTGTGTTGTTGTGTGTCATTTGGGTAATTGAGTCTGCGCGCCTCCCTGAATGTCCCTATTACAGCAGGTGTACTCTGGATGAACCCCGTCTCAGGATGGACTCCTGCACGCCTGACAGCCTTGCACCGCCATTGGCGCCCACTCCGCAGCCGGGGAAGCGCGTATTAAAATGGCGGCGCTGATAATCCAGAAAGGGCCGCTACTCGGAAGAGAATATGACGCCGAGCGCACAGATGGGCCGCGCAGATAAATAAAACTCTGCTGTCACTGTGGTCGGCGGAATCGCTGCCGTGAAGCCCCCAAGGGAGAGACAGACAGCCCCCTTCCCTCCCCCCCTCCATCTCCTCGTTACACCATCTATCCTTCTGTCCCCCCCACCCCCTGCTCCCCAACCCAGTCTCTCTCTCTCCCCCCCGCTCCCTCTCCACCTATTCACTTCCTGTACTCTTTCTCTAGGGAGGGAGAGGAAGAAGCAGAAGTATGGGAAGAGGAAGCAGAAACAGAAGTAGGGGAAGAGGAAGAGGGACAGAGAGTGGGAGCCGGTGGTCCGAGTCAGGGCCGTGGCCTGGTCTCCTCGCGGTACAGAGGAGGCCGTGGTGTAAATACCGAGCACCTCGCTCCCCTTAAGCTCCAGCGAGACCCCACTCCCCCTCCCTAGACCGTCCTCGAGGCCGAACGGCTCGTTGCATCCGGTTGAATTTTATTTTTGCAACCCAAGTTTAAGGTCGGGGGTCCCACTTAGAAAGGGCTGACCGAGGAAGAGTGCGGACATGAGCTCATGACCAGGACGAAGGCGATGACGATGGGGATAATGTGCGGTTGGAGATCTACACGGGGGCCACCGACAAATGATCCGCTCATCGTGGCTCTGAAGCTTACGTGCTCCCCCCCCCCCCCCCTGCATCACCCCCCAACCCCGCACCCCCCACCTCCGCCCGGTCCTCTAAGCGATCCATTCATCCACGGGTTGTCCAGCCAGCCCTCATTAGCAGCTGGCCGGCCTGTCATTACTCTGGCTGCAGAGCCGTGTCGTAGGGCCGGGTGATAGGCCCGCGCCGCGCCGACAACACGCCATCTATCACCGCCGCACCGTGTTTGTGTTAGCGTCCACCGCTGTCCAAGAGTGGGCTGTGTGTGCGTGTGCGTGTGTGTGTGTGTGTGTGTGTGCAATGTGTATGCTCCCGCTCAGCCAGAATGGAAAGCCTTTCACAAGTGCCTTACATCAACGCCGGGTTGTGTATAAGCGTGTTTGCGTGTCGGTGTGGGAACCGACTCTTTTGCAATTGGTTTCATTCAAATGTGTATACAAAATGTGTAGGGTACGTGTGTGTTTGTGTGTGTGTGTGTGTGTGTGTGTGTGTGTGTGTGTGTGTGTGTGTGTGTGTGTGTGTGTGTGTGTGTGTGTGTGTGTGTGTGTTTGTGTGTGTGTGTGTGTGTGTGTGTGGCCACAGGAAGACACACATGCACACACACCCTGCCTTCAAGAATATACACAAACATACATTATATATACGTATGCATACACATACACAGATATCCAGCTGGAGCTCCTTAGAATGCACATGAGCTGCCTACCAGGGCTCTGTAATGTGTCCCTTATTGCACCACTTCCTACTGGGAGATTAGAAAGCCCAACACCATCCCTCATAGATTGATACTGCCACGGCTATAGGGTAAATGTGTGTGTGTGTGTGTGCGTATTTGTGTGTGCGTATTTGTGTGTGTGTGTGTGTGCTTGTGTGTGTGAGTGTGTGTGTGTGTGTGTGCATGCACGTGTGTGCGTGCGTTTGTGCGTGCCCGTGTGTGCGTGTGTGTGCATGCGTGTGCGTGCCCTTGTGTGCGTGTGGGTGTGTGTGCATGCCCGTGTGTGCGTGCCCGTGTGTGCGTGTGGGTGTGTGTGCGTGCCCTTGTGTGCGTGCGTGTGTGTGTGTGCGTTTGCCCCTGAGTGCCTAAGCACTCTCCCCCCCGGCGGCGCTCTAGTGCCTGCGTGAGTATGCGCGGGTCCAGAGGACACGTTGGCTCTAATGGCCTCCGAGAGGCGGGGGGGGTCCGGCGCCGCTGCTGCCCCGCTCTGAGGCGACGGAGCAGCAGGCGCTGGGAGGGGAGCAGGTGCCCCCACCTGGACCCCACCCAGCCTGGGCCCCCGTCCAAGTATTGATCCGCTGGTTTAAAAAGGGGCGAGAAGGCGGTGATCAAATAATAGTCAAGGTGGGGTGATGCTGCTGAGGCAAACCGATGCACCGCGTTGAGAGGAACCACCGGGTTAAGATGAACCACCGGGTTAAGATGACCCACCGGGTTAAGATGAACCACCGGGTTAAGATGACCCCCCGGGTTAAGATGAACCACCGGGTTAAGAGGAACCACCGGGTTAAGATGACCCCCCGGGTTAAGATGAACCACCGGGTTAAGATGAACCACCGGGTTAAGATGACCCCCCGGGTTAAGATGAACCCCCGAGTTAGGATTTACCACCGGGTTAAGATGAACCCCCGAGTTGGCGGAAACCGGGTTGAGATGAACCGGGTGGAAATTAACCGGGAGCCCAGATTGGGTATTTGCATTTGCAGCCGTTTTTATTTTATTTCTAAAAGGTCTTAATCTGGTCGCGCCAGGGAGTGTGAAACCTGCATACTGTTATGCCGTTATAATAATTATACTAATAAAACGGCTATAATAGTAGCTTATATCATCTCCTAAAGTGATTCTTAGTACCTAAATTGTGACTCAAAGCAAATGTGAAATATTTTCCCAGTTGTAACAATGATGGGAAATGATTAATGGTATCAAGGAGTGTTTATCTTTACCATAAGGCTTTAATGCCCATGTGTCCTCAATAACTGCACCATAAATATGTCGTTTTATAAGGATGTGCTTCTTCAATCAATCATTACTTTGTTTGTAAACATTTTTCGTTTGTATCACAAACAGTTTTCATTAAAAAAGCGATTATTTAAATAATAACCATAGAGCATTTTTCTAAATGATGTTTATGTTTATACTTCTAGATGGTCGTAATATAATCTTACTCCAATGGGTTTTTGTTGTGAGTTTGGACACTGATCTTCACAGGGAATAAATTATTTCTCAGATGCTTTTTCAACCCGTTTCAGCTCCTGAGCTTTAGCGCTTCTGTGACTTTAATTTACCAAGAGGAACACATTTAACATCAAAGACCCTTCGCCATTCTTTCAGTCATCTTCTTGCTCCAGAGAACTACGACACAGGAATAATTAACATTATTATTTTTATTATTATTATTATAAAGACAGAAAACGATGTTTATCAACAGTTTATAACTGGTATGGTTTTTATTATGCATTCCTTTTTTTGCATGTAAAGTGTCCTCGTTCTTCCTGATATTCACTCAAAAGTGTGTGTGGGCGCGCGTGTGTGTGTGTGTGTGTGTGTGTGTGTTCCCTCCACTCCAGGTGTACAACATCCATGGCTGGTGGGTAGGCGAGCTGAAGGGGGCAGTGGGGATCGTTCCCAAAGACTTCCTAGACCAGGCCTACATCCTCTGAGTGCCAACAGGTACGACACTCTTATCATCAGCATTAAAGGCCATTAGCGGGGGCCCTAATACGCACAAACCGGCCCCCTGGTACTCATCCACGCCACCATCGAAGTATCTCCAAGTAGTTGACCCCGCCGTTTTACGGCGTGCGACCGGCGGAGAACGGCGAGGCGTGGAGACGGGCGCTCGGCGCCGCCGTAATCGACAGTGATCGAGAATAAATATTGTGCGCGCTTCGAACAACAGTCGTGCTATTAAGAAAAATATTCCCTGATCCGGTCCGATGGCCGCGGCTGTAAATGAACGCTGAATTATTAATGCTCATTTCCCCACCGACCCCTCTGAATGAGTGCGTTCTTGTTTTCGTCCTCAGAACCGCCGCACATCCGTCTGGGAATTCCAGGAAGGGGCCGTGCGGGAAATCCATTAGCAATATATTGTTATTATTTTTTCCCCTATGATTTTATTTAACTTTTCCTGTACGTTTTCTTTTATTACTTTTGGTCCGTTATGTTTGTTGTGGAAATGGTATAAATGTCGTGGACATGAAAAACAAAATACAGAAATGTGTTCAACTTAATTGTAAATTTATTTCCTCTGTTCAGTAAAGTCCAAAACAATTTCTCAAATGTAAACTGAAAACATACTATGAATAACAGTAGGCCTACCCCAAATTTGTTAACATTTTCAACACAACCAGTCTCATAAAAAGCAATTACATATTTTAGTTGAACATAACCTGTGGTAACTGAACTTTCATTTAAAACCACTAGGTGGAAGTAAAGCATACACAATTCACCGTGCAGAACCACCGAGCTCACGGTTCCCATGGGAACATTTCTCCGAGCGCACATTGATAAAACACCATAGGCGACAATAAAAGGTAGGCTATACAGTAGAGCTAGTAGGGGCCCAACACTGTCTGATGTGTTGAAGATAAAGCACCCACTAAAACAATCAAACTATAACTTTGGACCTGAAAGCTTACTTCGTTTAAAAAAAGTGGCGTCCGTTAAACATCGAGTTAGACTAGGGTCTGGTGTAGTGAGCAGCAGGACTGAAATGCAAAGGAGGTCCAAATGTACAACTAGAGGCCGTCCTGCCAGAAAATCTGTGTTGCCAGATTCGGCCAGATTTCCCGCCCAATCTGGCAACACTGGCTGCATCGCCGGCTACACTGGAGTGTCAGCTGGCTTGGATACAATTTAGATGGTCCTTGCTTTCATTTAGTCCTCTGCATGAAATATCAGCAGTGATTTAAACTTCTTATGACGACACGTTTCATATCCAGGTTTAAAGCGCTGGTCTGAGTGATCATCTTGACCAAGGCAGTGAATCTGGAAAACCACCCTCGCTTCTTGTAGTCTATTATAATTATAATGCTATTGGTACATGTGTGATTTTACAGGTGGACATCTGATCTGTCCCTGCGCGGTGGTCCAACGCACCTGCCAGTGAATATAAGAGTCAGTGTGTCACCTGAGGTCTACTCGTGGTCCTTCTCCGTATATGCATTGGAAAGTAATATAATGTAAAATATTATCTCATAACGCCTAACGGTCATTAGCGAGCCGATATCGGTTTGATGAACTGCTGTGTGCGCGCCCCCCTACAAACTGAAATCACCTACTTCCATATTCAAAAAGCAAGTAGGACCCATTTTTAGCGCACCTAAGGCAACATTTGTTTCAACTGTTTCCACGGGTCGTTTTGTTTTTCACTTAAAAAATATATATGTCTAATCTTTTAATTACAACGATTTTAAATTAATCCCTTTTCCTTGTGCAAATCTAAATCGGAAACCTGAAACCCATTGTAAACATGAGCGCCCTCTGCTGACGGAACAAAGCTCTCATTTTACAGGCGTGATTCAAGAAGACTCAAACATTTTGAAGAGGACAGAGACACATAACGAGGGATCATCTATACTCCTAGAAACATACGGTGGACCTAAACGACTGCTATGCACGATGAGTCCATCCTCAACACTCTAGCAGGTTCCATCGGACTATACTTTAGATAAATTGAATTACAAACTCAATTACTCAATCGCTGAATAATGATTTTACTTAACGACTTGCTAGAATATATCTCCTCGTGTGCGTCCGTGTGTGTGTATGCGTGCGCGTTGTTATGGAAGGACACATTTGCCTTTAAAAAAAGAAAAGAAATAAAAGGGCGGTCCCCATTGGCTGTCTGGGGCGCAGCAGGTGTGCGGCGGTCCCTAATCAGTGCCCGCCACGTCGTCCCTGAGCGGGGCTGTTAGGCTAATGGCCGGCTCTGGATGGCGTTCCAGTTGTTAAAGCTAATGGCCCGGCCCATCCCTGGCTCGTGATCCAGAGACGGCGGGGACGCTGTAACCTACCCCTGATCCTCCACCATCTGCTGGCTCAGGCGCACCGGGCTGGGCCCTGGGTCCGGCCTCACTCACGCAGTGGCGTCGAGCTCTGGAGCCTCTCCCGCCCCGAGGGCCCCGGGGGTCGGGCAGAGGTCCAGGGCCTCGTCCGGCACCGGTCGGGCGTCGCCCGCCTCGGACCAAAACAAATTGTCCACAGAGCGCGTGGTCTTGCGTGACTCACAAACGCTCGAGTCCTCCGCTCCCGTAGAGGGCGCCACTTCTTCGGCGGACTCTTCCAAGTGGCCGTTCAAGTTCCGGATGGCGTCCTCGGGGTCGACCGTTGGGTGGATCCCATCTAAAGACACCAGAGATCCTGTGTCCTCATCTTGAGCGTCGGCGTCAACGGACATCTCTAAATCCTCTTCCTGTGAGACTGGGCTCCGGTCCGGGGGAGCATGTCCCTCCCGGATCGCGCCATCGGCACGGCGTTCAGACTGGGACACGGGGTACACAGCGTGGAGCGCTGTGCCGCTGGTCTCCGTCTCCAGATCCACCGTACTGCCCTCTGCTCCTCCGCACGCCCCGTCCTGATGAGGGCCTTCTCCAGCGCGGTCGTCAGGGGGGCCAAGAGGCTCCTCTGAAGCGCTGCCTGCTTCCACACCGGGCTCCTCAGGACTCAAGAGGCGCTCGGGGTCGTGTTCCTGCTCAGCCCGGGAGGTTTGTTGGAGGACCTGCTGCTCATAGTTCACCTTAGTTTCTTTCTCCTCCTCCTCATCACCTTCCTCCTGCTCTGAGACGACATGGTCCAGGAGCCCGCCGGCACCGCAGACCGCTTCAGTGTGGTCTCCAGAGTCATCGATCCCATTCACACGCTGCTGCTGCTGCTGCTCCTCCTCCTCCTCCTTCTCTTCCTCCACCATCTCTCCCGAGTCGCCAGTCCCATTCACATGCACCCCCTCCTTCTCCGCCTCCTCCTCCACCACCACCACCTCTCCCGAGTCACCATACCCATGCTCCTGCTTCTCCACCTCATTCTCCACCTCCTGTGGCTCCAACAACGCCACCTCCTCCACCACCTCCTCCTGCTGCTGCTGCTGCTCTGCCACAACCTCCTGCTTCATCTCCTCCTCCTGCTCCACCTCCACCTGCTTGGCCACCACCTCCTGCTCCACCAGCCCCTCCTCCTGCTGCGCCACCACCCCTTCCTGCTGCTCCACCACCCCTTCCTGCTGCTCCACCACCCCTTCCTGCTGCTCCACCACCCCTGCCTGCTGCTCCACCACCCCTGCCTGCTGCTCCCCCTCCTGTGGCTCCACCTCTTCCTCCTGGCTGTCGGTACACACACCGTCTACAGGGACACTTGGAGCCCTGGCCACCACTTCTTCCGTCGGCTGCATTTCAGCCAGACACTCCTCCGCCGCTCCACAGCCGTTCTCCTCCACCTCCTCCACCTCCTCCACGTCCTCCAGCTCCTCCCTGAAGTCGGGCGCGGCGGCCTCTCCCATGGGCGAGTGCACCTCCACCGACGCTTGTATCCGTCCGGCGGGCGCGGCCTCGGGGGGACTCCCTAGGGAGGGCCCCTCGCCGAGGCTGCTCCCCACGTAGAAGGAGGCGGCGGGCGGGGGGTGCGGCTGGAGGATGGCCTCCAGGTGGTGGTCCTGCTGGAGGACCTGCAGCGACGACCTCTCCGAGTGGCAGACCATCCGCCGGGCGTCGGCCGCATCGGGGGTCTCCAGGATGGCCTGCAGGGTGTCCCCGTTGGGCTGCTGGGAGGGGAGATGCGGGGACGGGCTGCACGTGAAGTGACAGAGAGAGAGAGAGAAAAGAGAGTTTAATTAGTCCGATCCGGGTGTTCACTGGTCAGGCACAGCCGCCACTGGTTTACAGAATCTAAACGGGAGCAAATTCACTGTCAGTCAGAAGCTTTTAAATACAACTGCTTTGCCCCTCATCTGGAGAACAATAACTTGTATTGTATAATTAGCAATTATTCGCTGAAAGCAAAGTGAATAGTGGGGAATAGGCTATTCCCCACTATTCACGGAGCCAGAGGTGAATAATTGCTTTAGTATATAGTGGACATGAACACTCAAATGACAATGCACATTAATAAACATGTACAGCAGTACACGTAAATGTGCCAGATTGTCGCCCAGGGGCTAATTTCCATCTGTAGTCCGGCTACTATTAGCGGTTTATTTGTTTTTATTAGCGTGACGACCGTCACGCAATATCCCAGGTTTGAGAACTCAATCATGGGATATTGCCCAATATCCCGAGATAGCGAACCAATCAAATTGCGCCATCTAAGGAGGTTCACATGTAGCATATACTAATATTACATATTGCATATTGTCTATTGCTCATGTCATACAATTGACATCCCTCTCAACAAGCCTCCTGTCTGTGTGTCCCTACCCTCTATATCCACCGCTACATCATTCAATACATCACTCATACTTTGAACACCCCCAGCTGGGACTAAAACACATCCGCACTGCGTTTCACCGCTCGTTCAGACCTTTCCATGGACTCGTAGGAGACCACGCTGGAACCCCGCTCCTTCTGCAGGTCCTCCTCCTGGGCCTGGGCGAAGCCCCGATTGGACGAGGCGTAGGTGAGGATGGCGTCCGTCACGGTGTAGGGGGTGTGGCCCTGGACGCAGTCCTCGATGTGGCGCACGGGCAGCTGGGTCTGCATGAAGAGGTGCAGCTGGCTGTCCGAGAGGCACACCGTCATGTGGAGCACCCTGCAGGGGCGGGAGGATGCAGTCATCAGGTCGGGTGGTTCTCCACGGGGCAGACTCACGGGTGTCATTACTCACTAAGTCACCACAGTCATTTCCCAATATTGAAGGAAAAAAACACGGAATCTGTGACAACTGGAGCTGAACGCAGTGAGATGGTAAGACATTTAAACATGAAATTATACATTAGTTAATTCATGAGCTTCTAAATATTACGTTTTGGCATGTGCTAGCAACTCAAAATGCACTCGCATTTGAGAATCACTGATTCAACACACGCTTGCGACTGATTGTGACATGTATGTCATTCATGAGCTTCGCCTGTTAGGCATCTTGCTCAAAGTGGCTCAAAGTATTTTCCCTCCCAAAGTAAGTGTAGATATCCTTCACTTCATGTCCTAGTGATTCTTGAGACATAACGATTACAAATGAATAATCCATTGGTTGTTTATCTGTGAATAAGAGGCAGACTGACTGGTCCAAGAAGCTCTGGAGGCCCGTCCTCCTCCTCTCCAGGAAGTCCTCGTTGCTGAAGGAGAAGAAGGACTTGTTTGGCAGGCCTGGGACGGGCCTAGACAGGAACACAAACAAAACATAAGACCATTCATCCCTCCAATAGCCCCCCTCCCCCGCCTAGCCTAATGACCTCTTCTGCATCATATGACATGAGGTGGGAGTGTGGGGTATCAGACCGGATCTGCATTACTCTACTTCAGACAGGAAGTCAGGGAGACACGGACAGAAACAAAGATAACAATTGTGGAGTGAGTTCAGTTAATGATTTTGCTGTGAGACGTTGGATCTTATCTCTGCTGTGTTGCAAATTCTTTGGTACATGACAAACATCCTCCACCACTGCTTTCTTGATTAGCCGAAATAAATATAAACACACACACACACACACACATTTGTGTTTAAGTAACTTACACGAGACCAGAGTTCTTCTGCAGCTTCTTCTTGAGCCACACAAACTCGCTGTAGCGCCGTCGCACACATGAGGTCTTGGCGGTGAAGGACTTGCTGTTGGTCTGAGAGGAACAAAACAAAACCGTTTCACAAAAGATAAACCACCAATGATGATCGTTACAATAAACACCGATAAGGAAAGAGTTCAATAGCTGGACGGATATTTCACACAGTGATCAAAACTTAACGTTAAAAAAAAGATATCGCCTTTTGATTACCGACTGTAAAACCTTGAGGCATGCAAGGCAAGCTCTGGCGCCAGCTGATACAGGGCATGCAGGAAAACATTGAGCAAGGCTATCAGTACTATTTTCCCACATAGAGACAAACCTACGGACACTTAGACCCCAGGGGAATGTTTGCTGAACCTGCGTGTTTTACATTTGTGGCAGAATATGAACCTTTATCTCGAGGAAAATGTCTGAACATCAGAGCTTCCTCTAGGGCAGAGTTCCAATGATCATTTCTAAAATGGTTGGGAAGGGATTCTCATTCTAAAAGCAGATGAACAAGTTCCATTCCACATGAGGTGAACATTTCAGTCGCTGCGACAACACTGTTAAACCTTCATGTGACTGAAAACAATCACCGCTGAAAGAAATAAGGTGCATCTTCAAATTTCGAATGGCCATACCAACAGCCTGGCCTTATGTGTGCTTAAAATGTGTCTTCTAATTAAAGATAAATGGAAACACCCGCGAGTCCGCGACCATCTGCTACATGCCAATTCCCTCTCACTTCCTCAACCCTCCTCAACGTCTCTCTTCACTCTCCTCTGCATAAAGGCATACAGATATAAAATATGACAAAGGTATACTTTATGGGGGAGTTGGAGTTAAATGTGTAAGAAACCAACGTAACAGTGGACAATGGTAATCTTCTGCACTTATTGGAACCAGATAAGAGATAGAGGGTCCTTGCTGATAGCCCTCCCTCCAGCCAAGTCACCAGAAGGTGTGTTGAAGAGAGACGCTGAATAAATGATTGTGACGGAATTCTGCGTGATAATCCATCTGTAGTGACTCGGATAGGAACAGACTGCAGGCCTGGCATTCCCCACTAGAGAGGTCGTCTACTGGTATCTCTGGTATCACTGCTCTATTGTGCTTAGTCCTGTCATGCCAGGATTTCACACCTGCAGTGTACTGAGGCTGTGTTTAGTGTGCTTAGTGCGTTTGACTCCTTGCCGAAAAGGTTCTAGGTTCCAACCATGGATGTATTAAACACGAATCCGGTGAAGAACCGGAAGTAAACAAGTCGCCATTCCTGCAGTGGCATCTCACTAATATATACGTTTGAATGCAAGCCGTCCTAAGAAGTGGAAAATGTTCTACTCTTACCTTAACTTTCTATCTAACGTCACTTCTGACAATGAGGTGTAGTAGTTCGGGAAGAACCCATGCAGCTCTCAGGTTATTATGTTTTTAACGTCTACACGTTAAGATTGCCGTCATCAGTAACTGGGGGGCCAAGGCCTAACATAGACAACCCAACGACTCAAGCTGCTGTCACTGCCAGCAGGAGCAGATGACCCTGGGTCACATGACTTGCCATGACACTAATCGAGGCTTCTGCAATACGAAGGCACGCGGAACCCCAGCCTATAGGCATCCTTGTCTATAGGCCTTTTTCTTAACCTCTGTGTCATGAAATGACTTAATAGTAAACCAATGATATGCACCTTCCATCCCTCGGCCCACAGACAGCGAAAACATGACCAGGCAGAGAACAACAAGACGCCCAGAGATGAGGCTGAGCTCAATGGATCTCAGCAAACCATTAGGTGACTCAGAGAGGAACAAGCCCTGTGTCACGGATGTCTGGACACAAGGAGCTCTTCTGCTGACGACGATAGACACCAACCATCCGCCTAAAAGGGAAACAGACCTCCTCCGTCCACAAAAAAAAACTGTTCCTCTACTCCTTGGGTTCCCCACACTCACGCCAGTCACGGTCATCAGGGTGCACGTGAAGCCAATAGTGTACTCACATGGAGGAAGATCTTGTAATCCACGTGAGAGTTCCAGGAGCCTTCATTCTGAACCCGCGGGTCTTGGACCCTCACCGCAATGAATTCCTGGAAGGGAGGAGGGTAGAAAATAGAAAATAGGTCACGTGTTCCATCCAACAACACAACAAAGATAGTTTTTTTTAAATTCTTAATGAGGCCATCCTTGGGAATGTCCTCATTGATTGTTGTTGTTCTGGGACCCTGGGGGGCCGGGGGGGTTATCACTGAAACCTATAGTTTTGCCTCGGATTGTTTATGTTTGTTTAAAGTGTCAGGTGACCGACAAAAATCGGGAGTATGGAGAAATGTGGCGGTGGTCATGTAGAGATATGAATACATGCATGCATAAGTGAGGGAGCACAAGTTACTTACATCGTCTTCTTGATTCTCGATCATCGTACCAGAGACTGCATCGCGCAGGAAACATCTACAAAGTCAAAGAAAGGAAAATTGGTATGTATAAAAAAAAACAATTCAAAAATTGGATTACATATCATCCACAACTCTGGGGAGGGAAAACAACATTAGTTGTAACAACATTAGTAGTCAAGACATTAGTCACTAAAAGCCAGCCAAGATAACAGATTGGCCTTTTATGATTTATCCTACTCATCAAAAGAGAAATCCTATATCCTACATTGTCCTACCCCAGATGACATTTCACGCAGGTCTTTTCTATAGCATCGAGAATTGTCTCCTCTATATTGAAATATGTTATATTGTTACTATGACAGTTGGCTTAGTTTATCAACACAGCTGAAATCACATATATAAGCACACATAACTTCCCCTAATCCCCTATAGCTGGTCAGCATTCTGAATGTTACATCATAGGCTGCTTGTTATGTTCATGTCCCTTTTATTTGTTTCTGTCGAAAGTGGAAAGTTTCCAAATCTAGAGTGATTGCCTTTCTAACCAGCTAGTGCCCTTAGAGTCAGGACCTATAGACATTGTTCTCAAACAATCGCTATGCCAAGTTGCACTTCCCTCAAGCTTGTAACACCTGAACCAACATGCCAGGGCTGAGAATGCAGTGTCTGGTATCCTGGCAACATTAAAGGTCACAGCATTTTTTGTTCAGGCATAAAGTCTCCAGTTGAGAACTCCCCAGTATGTACTGATTGTAAAACCTCCATTAATGTTGCACTGTGTAGACTCCACAGATATATGGGTAACTAGATCGACTTGCTGTTGTGTTGAGGTTTAGATTTATTATTAATAACTGAATTTTTCACCCTGAATCATCATTTAAACTTTGAGTTCATTATTTAATTTCGATGTTTAATATTATCCACCAACATTTTTACACTAAAATCTAAATAAATTAATGTCTTAATGTCTAAAATCTATCCAAGTTAATCTGTAAAGTAAGCAGAATATACAGATATACATAGGGTGTTGATGTATATGTATACAAAAAGTGCATATTGTTCAATAAAAACCACATCCTTCCACTCACATTACAACATGTTTTGGGTGTGTATTTGGACCATTCTGCTGCTACCTAGCTTTTCATTTTCAGCGAGGTAATCCGATGTTAAATGATGGGGACACCAATCTCCCTGTAAACAGCACTGGATCTCAATGTACATCCAGAGACCTCCTCATCAAACTCCTGGCGTCAGCCCAGCAACACAAACAATTGGAATGAGATGCACAACCGTCTTCCCAATCTAAAAACATATTTTAAAGTATTCAACGACGAAATGTCATGGAACTAAACGCTCTCCCTTGACTCTTGTACGACTCATGACAGATAAGAACACGATTTTTTCGGACTTGAGTTAGTAACTTTTAAAAACAAACCTGACCAAACTGACTTACTTTCACACAAAACGTGGTTGCACCGGGGGTGTCTCGCCTGCCATTGTCCCTGCAGCCAGATAACTAGTCCTGAAACCCGGCAGCGTGTTATGTTGTGCCCAGTAGAGAGGCTCCTCTGTTGCTTTTTTTGCAAGTCAGGTCCAGAACGACATGACGTCGTTCAAAAGAGGCGGCCACTTCCGGATTGTAGTGCGCGTGCGCATGGAAACCCAGGGCCTACAGCACCACCGTGAACATCTTCCTCCATTGTGAACTTCTCCCGCCATGTTTAAGCAAAAAAACATCAATGTTAAATCATAATCTAACATCATTCAATGACAGCTCATAGTGGTCAATTGATTACCCCATTAATACTAAACCGTTGAATAGGGTTTTATAGAGTTCACCACACACGCCCAATACAATGAATGTGTGTAGATGGGGAGAACAACTGAATTAGCATAAATTTGACTTGACGCGTTGCTGCTAGCATTCCATGTAAACAAGTTGTCCCAGATATGTTAACCATGTATCAAGAAAAGCCCATCTAATCGTTAATTTACAAAGGCAATTTACCGGTAGATGCTTAAGCATCTACCGGTATATTGCCTTTGTAAATTAATTATTTTTTACTTTGTCTTAGAAAGTAAAATAAATAAGTATGTCACTGATACACTTTGTTAAAGGAAAACTAGATGCCACAATGGCTGTCCACACTACACATGAGTTCACAACTCTCCATAAGTAAGGGGATACAGAACCAGCCCTATGATAAAGGCCTTTGTTGTAGGCCTACCCCATGGACTGACTTTTATTTTTTAACACAGTAAAACCCCATTCCATTCAGCTTCTCTGTTTCACCTTTCACTTATATCGCTGTGACAGATCTATATAGTGTCCGTTTCTCCAGCCCTGTTGCTCTCTGGGCTCCATCAGGCAATCCGTCCAGTTTGTGTTGTGAGAATCGGCGCACAGATCAACTCAAGTGGGCTGGTGTGTGTGTTTTTTTTCTCGTGTGAGAGTATACCAGACGAAGGGGGCGGAAACGAAGCCCTTAGCTCTAGCAAGCTATTCACCATCAATAATCATACAATCGTTAACAAAACAATACCATAACCGGGACACGGAGAAGAGGATTTTCTTTGCGGTTGGGTTGCTCCACGATTTTAAACTGTAAAGACGTAGCTTGGGTGAGTTTCATCCTATCTTTCTCCCCTCCCCCTAAACATGTGTTGTTTCTTGTAAGGCTAACGTGGACGTTAACGTGTGCATGAGTCCAAAGCATCGAGATGTGGTCATCTGCGTCGTGCTTCCGCATCAACATCGCGTTTTATTGATAAGCGACGCGTTTTAATAGCTGCTGTGCAGGGGAACGAGCTCCGTGGACCCTTGTCGGCTCCGCCGCGGCAACATGGAGCCTCACGCTGCCCCTTCCCGGGGCTTTGTCGTGGGCTCTTCTCCACTCGTGTGCGAGACGGCAGCCAAGCACCAGTGCCGTAGACCTTAGGGATGTCGATTTTACTTAAACGTTGGACCAATTGATAGGTTATAAGTGGATGGAGGTTACTGATTATCTAATGTGTTTTTTTTTATGCAATGCTCGCTGCGAAGGTGCTGCAATCGTCTAATGTAGCCGTCAACCATGCACATTTTTTTTTTTTTTACATGAATATGGCATTAATCATGCGATTTGCATGGTGCTCTAGCCTACACATTTTATTTAATTCTCGCTAGATTTAACGAAAGTTTGAACGAAAACAAATGTGCATAACTTAATTTGAATATCCTCAGTGGTCCCTCCCTTTCAAAGCACTTGAAACCTTCAAGTATCCACCCTAACTTTTCTTGAAAACCGCGCAAACCCAATCCACCGAGTGCACCAATAAAAATAGGGTATCGTTTGTTGACTGCAGATAAGTGCCATATATATTAGTGTCCTACCAAGGATAAAACTCCTTGTAGACGTACGGAACCAGTAGGATCACAACGGTTGACAATTGCTTCTCTGCATCGTCTTCAAAATGTCAGCCATGTATCTTTGCAATAAATCCCACTCTTTCCAATGCTGTTTTCTCCTCTCTACGATGTCCCATTGCTTCCATCATGCCACAATCTTGACGTTGACCAGGAACCAGGAACCTGGTCCAAAGGTCTACCTGATATGAGCGAGACTACCGAACCCTCTAATGATGGCCCCACTCTTACAGAAGGTTTTATAAATCATTATTTTCTATAAATGACTTTTTTAAGTTGTCCGCCATTCAAAGAGTCTTGTTTGTTTTGTCCCACTGTAATTATTGGTGGTCCGTTAGTCACAAGTGCCCAGTGTTGTGATGATGTCCCATCTATTGATGCTACTAGTTAAGTCCTTACTCCAGCCAAAGGACGCCATTTACGGCCCTTCAATGATGGGTGCTAACACCGGGAAGCAGCAGCAGCAGTATCTAGTTGAAGCCGTAGGGCCTTGGCCCTCAATCGAGGGGGGGAATGACCTGTGCCGCTCACTTCCTCACTCCCAGCCGCCCCGCCAGTCCCGACGGAGAGCAAGATGACGTCGGTCGTCGAGAAGAAGGAGAAGAAGGCGGACGACGTGCCCGAGGAAGAGGAGGAAGAGGAAGAGTACGTGGTGGAGAAGGTGCTGAACCGGCGCGTGGTGAAGGGGCGGGTGGAGTACCTGCTCAAATGGAAAGGCTTCTCGGAGTGAGTTGGGAAGAGTTGTATCATCTATTACTTTGTTATTATCCAACGTCTGTCTCTTAGGTGTCAGCGCATTGCTTTGACTAAGCCATCACTCCGTTTAGTTTGGAAGATGAATAGTCTCCTGGTTGGACATCGCACATGCTCGTGTCAGAAGTCAGGCTGATTTTCAATCATCCAGTACGTTGTGTACTGGATAAGCATGTTGGTGTATCAGATGTTCATACTGGAAAGGTTCTCAGACATCAGACAGTATCAGATGTTGGCCTGATATGGAACATGCTGTAGGGCCCATTATAAATTACCACTGTTGGTGCATCCCTGGTTTGGTAAGGTCATTCATGGAGACATTGATCACTGTTTTGGACCCTAACTGTCATAAGAGGTCAAGCCACACCCACAACCCTTTGTCGTCTGTCCTCAACACACAGAGTATGTGCACCACATTGGAGGACAACCCAGTACATAAAAAATATATGTATTTATTCAACCTGCATTATGTGACTGTTCCATGCAGCCATAGCTTTAGTCTTTATTTGGATGCCTTTGCCTTTGCCTCAGAATCAAATTGATTTTAGAGAGAAAAAAAATCCTTGAGTTGATTGAGCCGTTATTTTTAGTGGCTCAAATTAGTCTCAACGAAAGTGCTGCAGTGAAATAGTTGCAAAGGGCAGGTTCAAGCTAGCTATTCAAAAGCCAACCTCGATCACAGATTTGTTGCAGAAATGTATTGATGTGGAAAGCAGGAACATTTTGAATCACTAAAACTAGACCAAAGTAGAAGAACTAAACACCAAATCAAACCCCAGGTGGCCCAAACACAATGTTGTTTGTCACTTTCATGGTGAGGGACATAGACCTACAGCTGATAGGTAAACCTTTGATGGTATTATATGTCAGCCAATCACAATGAGCGAACACATTATCCATCGTGGGTGGTGGTGAAATGTTGATACCGAAGTACCTACAGTTTGTTGACCTCATGAATGGCTCATTTTATGTTCTCTGGAAAATAATAACAAAATATTCCAGATTCTATTCAAACCCTATATTCTTTACGGTTTCACAGCGACGACAACACGTGGGAACCGGATGACAACTTGGACTGCCCGGACCTGATCGCAGAGTTCCTGCAGTCTCAGAAATCGGCCCACGAGGTCAAGAGGAAGATGGAGGGCGAGGGCGAAGACGGCAAGTCAAAGAAGAGAAAGGAAGACGTGAGTCCGATCCCCACCTGGTCCCCACCATAGGCATTTGGTATCGTGTCGGTACCGAGAGACAGACTAGAATACATGTCGGAGGTTTTCTATATATGCATTATTGACGCATTTCCTTTGTCTTAAGTATTTTAGAACCAGTGTGACCAGTGTAATGTAATTAATGATTGGAAGGCCATGAGGCCTTTTTCTAAATCCCTTAGCGCCATGTTATTGAAGTTTGCTGCAACATTTGTGTCTCATGCAGCCGGAGAAACTGAGGGGCTTCGCACGCGCCCTTGACCCAGAGAGGATCATCGGAGCTACCGATTCCACGGGAGAGCTCATGTTCCTCATGAAATGGTGGGTAGCCTCGCTTTCGCTAACCCTAACCCTAACCCTTGTTATCATCAGACCCGACCCTGGAATCTGAAGAATCCTAAACAGAACAAACCCGACCAGATCCACCCTGGAACCGTAATAACCCAAACCAATAACGACTTTTCCTCTTTTTCCCAGGAAAAATTCGGACGAGGCCGACCTGGTCCCAGCCAAGGAGGCGAACGTGAAGTGTCCCCAGGTGGTCATCTCGTTCTACGAGGAGCGGCTCACCTGGCACTCCTACCCCACCGAGGAGGAGAAGAAGGAGGACAAGATCTGAGGACGAAGTGGAATCGTGGAAAACGAATAAAGATAAAGAAATGGTGGTTTCAACAAGAGTTTAAAGCAGACCACATCGGACTTCATGCATCTCTTCTGGCATGGCGTCCCTCATCTGATTCCCTTTGGATATGATCAACATTTATATAATCCATAGGTTGACATCGAGCATACACAAATCACATGCTATGTACATTTTCACAGTATTACATCTCGTATGACCTTGCCTCATCCCCATTCAAATTGGACAGATGTTTTTTGACGTATGTGCTACGCCAGTGCTACATGCCTTTTTCGCTATTTTGCTATCATGGTACCGTGAAGATTTATGCCTTATCTTCATCATAGTAAATACTTTTGAAATGAAATAGTTTTTGATGCCTTTTAAGGACGACTGACATCCTGTTTCCCTGAGTTCACTTTAGTTCTTTAGGCGTTTACTTTGTGTTTGTGTAACCTATCCAAAAAAGATTCCATGTACTTGGCTCATTAGTGCTCTTAGTTATTGTGGTATTTTAATAGTGATGTCTAGCTTGTCTGTTTTGGAGAATAAACCACATTTTGTTACAAGGCTGGCTTTCTGAGTGTGATTGAGGGGAAAGATAGCGTGGTGGCCAGGGTGTTACCGACTCGCAGATAAAAAGTGCTAGGTTTGGATCCCAGTAGTACAGCTAAACCTGTAGGCATGACCTTACAAAATGGCCATTTTTATTGAAAAGGTTAATAATGTTACTGTGGAAAAAGCTATCGAGGGGAATAATTAAACATTTTGGGACTTTCATGGGAGGTTGTCCGTTGGTTATGACAACCAGAATTCCTACTGGTTTATAATATAAACAATGCTATAGGAGACAAGGCTCACAGCCGCCCGCCCATCCAGCACCCGATTGGTGCTCCAATAATAAACACAGCTGTGTTGCAGCCAATTGAGGACTGAGCTGGTACCAATTTGAATAGTTTAAAGGAGACATTATGGTGTTTTGCCAACAAGTAAACATAGTATAGGAGTTCCAGAAAACATGTTTTTGAAGCTGTTTGCTGGAAATATCTTTTAGGAAACAAAATCTTGCCTACCACTATCCCCTCTGTTTCAGTCCCTTCAGAATGCGCTGTTTCTGGTGTCCGTAGCTTTAATGCAAATGAGCTGCTGCCCATTGACCAATGAGCTGTCAGAGTGAACCACAGCATGGAAAAGTGATTATTGCCGTTTGCGGACTCCTGGAGCTCTATATCTATATAATATAACATAATAAAAGTAATATATAATACATAGGTATTAATATAATTAATAAAGGGGATTGTACTCTGGGAGCTGAGCTGCCGGACTGCCGCCGAGCCCCCCCCCCCCGCCGGAGCTGTTGGACAGTTCAGCTCCCGGACTACACCCAACGGAGCTGTCGCCTCGGCGAGCTTCTGCGGCAGTCCAAAGGTGGCAGTCCGGCAGCTCAGCTCCGGGAGTACAATCCCTTTCTCCTCCATGTCTCCTCCTCCGGAGTCGCCAAGCTCCCCCCGCCGGAGCTGCTCGTCCGCTGGTCAACAAAATCTTAGCTATGCTCTGGCTGGAGGGGGTCGGGGAAGTGGGAGGTGATATTAAATATTATTAATATTAAGTTTGTATGAGTGTGGGAGCACCAGAGACCGAAAAAAAACACCCCAAATCCCGGGAAAAGTGTTGTTTTCATAATATGTCCCCTTTAAAAGTCCTCCGGGAAATAGATTCCTAAGCAATGTTAAGCAGTATATCACAATCTTGTTGACAATTGAGATTACAACGGAATTCATGTTAACAGTTCAATTATGAACATTACTGAGACTGAAGCAAAGTCACGGTTGAAAATAAAAACACTTTATTAAATTAATAAAAAATAATCCCAGATTGCCAGCAAACATTTTTTTAAGTAAAACAAGGAGAGAAACTACATCCAAACTCAAACCGGGGGGTCAGAGGGACATGAAGACATGAGACTACGGAAAGGTCTGACAAACACAAACATGGAAATATTTACAGACGAACAAGACAACTGAAGCAGTGCGCTAAGATACTAGTAACTCAATATTTGTGTTGGAGTGAAACGACAAACTGCCTTGATACCATATTGAATGAGTGCTTCCAACATTATCTCCCTTCAATAAATTCCCCCCCCCCATCTTTCATTGCTGTAAATTCCCATTTTCAGCCATGTATGTTAAATTGTAACAACTGCCATTTTATATGGGGTGACGAACAAGAACTGACAGACTCCATTCAAAATGACAAATAATAGCACTTTTGCTTTGAGAGCACGGTTAACTTCTCCAAACCTTAAGGTCAAGATATGACCTTGTCAAATAAAAGGCATTCAAAATAAAGTGTCCACTACAAACATTTGTCTCTTTCTTTAGCTATCTCATAAATAAATAAGTTAGGGGGTATGTTGTCAGAAACAAAATAAACAATTTATTTGCAACAGCATTGTACCAAACTAATCCAGTTGCCTTTGAAACTGAACAGGAAATTGCCAGAAAAGAACTTAGTTCATTTGGATTAATTTACTACAAACAAATTAAGCCAATGACAAAACAAGTTACCCAAAACTGTGTGTTATTGATATGCATTCAGCACAATCGCCGTTGAAAGCCAATCCAAGTCCTCTCTGGTAACATTAATTCTGGTAACATACGCACTCCTAAAACACACTCCTAAAAGGCCAGACAGTGTTCAATTCAACAGGAGGGGTAGTGGACTGTTTTTAATTTTTTTGTCGATAGAGATGATGAAGCTAGACCTACAACCTTGCTTATACTACAGATTATGAACATAATGCACGAGCCATTGCTGACTGCAGCTCCCACCTCACAACCTGCAGTGGAGGACAAAAGGCAAGGGAGTCACTGCAAAATGCATAAAGCCAAGCCTTTAAAAGGACAAAGTACAGTGCTATGTATAAGTATTTGGAATCTGAAACATTTCCCAATGCAGTGTGCCTCCACCCCAAAAGTTCCATCACCTCCTGTCACCAAACTCGCCTCCTTCTCCCTGGTCTGTGGCCAGCCCAGTAACACATGCTCCACCTCTTCGATTTCCGCCAGCAGTATCCCACCTCTATGCATAACCAAACCAAAACCGTCCAGTCCAGAATATCTGCCATACAAACCCATTGAATTAGTGAGGTTATTGTCTAGAGAGAGCAGGTGAGGTGCACCTTGTAACCTTTGATTAGTAACGGTGTTGATAGTGATTTCATCCAAAATATGGACCTTCTTTAGCCTTTGGTATCTAAAACATTCTTTAGCCTTTCTTGGCCCGGGCATTTGGAGCTGGCAAGCTTCAGCGATTGAAAAACCAGCGGAAACCAGTTGGTATGCACCTGTATGATGCATAGATACTCATCCATCCATCGATCCTTGGTGGCCGTGTCCCGTTCCAACCTTCTGTTTCCTTGAGACAAGTCCTTTCGTTCTCGTTCTGCACGATGGCACGGCTGTCCCATTCTGTGGGACAGCAGAATGGGACAGGTTGAGAGCAAATCGAATCTTCCAGTCGCTCGGTTAGGTCCTTTCATACCCTCCTCATCCTTGTTTGTTCCTTTTCCCTCAAACCAAACTAATTATATATCAGTAGTCAAGTAAAGAACTTCTGCTTCAAAGTGGTGTCCGGGAAGAAAGCAGGAACAAAGAGAAACGTGGGAAACAACTAATGCTGGAGAGAGTAGCCGACAATGCTGTTTTATCTTCTTCCTTCTCGCCAGAATCTCCTCAAAGAAATAAAGAACTGTCCCGCGTCTGCAGAAATCTTTCCTATTGGTTTTAGCAAAGTGAAAGAAAAAAAAGCAGTGTCCACAAGCTCACTTTTTCTTGTCCTTTTGTTTTTTCTCGGGCTTCCGGTTGGGCTGGGCGGCGGCGATGCTGCGCGGCATGATGAGCACGCTGCCGTCGGCGCCGTACTGCAGGGAGTACTCGCTGGGGGGGTAGGGCCGGCCCTCCTCGTCTCGCAGCTGGGCGAACACCACCTGGGAGAGGCTCTGCATCTTCTGCTTCATCTGCCGGAGGGAGCTGACGCACTCCATCTGCTCCTTCTGCAGCCGCGTCTTGTCGCGCCGCAGCTCGTGCACGCCCTGCTCCAGGTTCAGGATGGTGTCCAGCTTGCGCTTGCGGCAGTTCTGGGCCGCCATCTTGTTCTTGCCGCGCCGGCGGATGTCGCGGATGAGCGCCAGCTGCGCCTCGCTCAGGTGGTGCTTGGCTATGAGCTCGTTGAACTCCTCCACGGGCAGGTTGATGATCTTCTCGTTGGAGAAGGGGATCTTCATGGCCCGCGCTCGCCGCTCGTCCCGGCTGGACTGCTTGTCGAGCAGGTCCTGGGGCGGCTGCATCTTGCCGCTCTGCTTGTCCCGGGCCGTCTTCTTGCCGGTGGAGAAGGGCATCTCGGGGTGGTCGGAGAACGGCGAGGAGAGCGGCAGGTTGTAGGTGTGGTTGTGGCCGATGTTGTCGAGCTGCGGCAGGCCTTGGAACTCCTGGTAGCTCATCCGGCAGAGCTTGCTGTAGCCGGGCTGGTATCCCCCGACGGCGCCCTCGTCCGTCTCGGCGGCGGCGGCCTCGGAGTCGGTGCTGTAGCCCACGGCGCCCTCCTCTGAGAAGGTGGCCGAGGTGGAGGAGGAGGAGGCGGCGGAGGAGCACGAGGTCTCCGAGCTGCTCGGCGATGCCGGGCTGTGGCTAGAGTCCAGGGACAGACCCGAATCGGAGTCCAGCTCGTCCTCGAGCTGGGAGGTCTGGGCCTGGCTGAAGCCCTCTTCCATGGCGAGGTCCAGCAGGCTGATCTCATCCAGCATGGAGTCTTCTAGTAGGGTGCTGAACGGATCGGGCAGCACGGGAGTGGAGGTGACGTTATTAGTGCCGTTGACGAGAGGCGGGAGAAAGAGTCCAGTGAGGTTGGTGGCTCCGAAGGAGGCGTTGATGTTGGATGAGTTGCTGGAGGACAGCCGGAGCATGGTGGGCCTCGGGGCGCTGCTGGTCGCGTCCAGCTGGGGGGTGAAGAGCGGGGGGAAGTCCTGGCTGCAGCTGGGCAGAGAGGCCTGGTGAAGGCTCACATCCTGGTTTATCAAGGTGGAGCGGGAGGACGGGCCGAAGGTCGCCATCGGGGTGGGCTCTGAGGCCGCTGCCTCGGGGCTGCTGGAGCTGCTGGGGCTGGTGTCCACCGAGTTGCTGTTCACCTCCATTGCCTGAATAAAAATAAGGTTTTGTCAGGGGACATGCATGAGCGTACACCCGAACACAGCTAGCTAGACGTTTTGCTTTCTACAACAACAAAAATGTGAGGTACAACAGCACCATGACAAATGTTTCGATGCGCAATGATTGTTAGCAGTTTTTCTAAATCATTCATCTCGCGACAGCGGCGGCACTTTATGTTCCAATTAGTCAGATCGCCTATGCTAATTAGGACAGAGGAATGTATCAGTTAATCCAGACGGATGAACCCAAAAATGTAAAAACCAAAAAGAACAGACCAATACCTGGAGCTCCATGATGGCCATGATGTCCTGCCACTGCTGCTCAAGGTCCAGCTGTGGCTCAGCATGGGGCAGGGGAGGAGCTAGGGGAGGGGCCAGGGGAGGAGCCAGGGGAGGAGCCAGGGGCAAACCCTGTGACGTGGAGGGAGCCTCTTCATTGGCTGTCCCGATCTCTGGGGCGACAACCGGTGCGGGAAACTACCAACACAAAGCAATATTGTGTGATGTTGTGCGTCTCCTGCCGCACAAAAACAACACGCTGCATGCGTTAATAGGATGATGTGCATGTGGTGGATTATGGTTGGTATTGTTTACTTCAGACTCTTCTCCGAAAGGGAAGGTGGCTTCCAGCAGCCTCAGACATTCCTGAAAAGACAAGGATGTCTGTGAACCACGGCAGCTTAGACAACAGAGGAGGATGTAGGATGAACCGTCGTATATTTAAGATTCATTTAGACGGCTCATCGAGAGAAAAAGGAACTAATATACCAATAAGTATGCAGGTGGTGTTGTCGTAGGATCTGTTCAGCACCAGTGAGCAGATGAAGGTGCACCTTCACCTAGTTTTGTGACTTTGGGCAATGTTTCAAATCCACTGGTGAACCTATAATCTATCAACCCCCCTCGTTTCCTTAATACCACTCAACCTCCACCACGACCACACCCATCTGCATCATGCTGGAGTCCTGTTCAGAGACCAACCTGCTCGGGGATGCTCTCCCCGGTCTCCCCGTCCACGGGCGAGGCCTCCTGCAGGTTCACCCCATTCCTCCAGCTCTCCTGGGCCTCACGGCCTTCTTTGCTCTCCTCCGGGCGGGGCTTCTCCTCCTCACTGTCTTTCTGCCGGTGGCTGTAGTTAAACACTTCTCGACCTGCACCAAGGTCAATGTCCTGCCTCCACAGGATGTCAATCAAATCAATGTCCTATGAAAAGACAGAACACAGGACGCCACCACGTCAAACTATTGTAGACACGGACAACACAGGCGGCTTCCTATTCGCCTAAGGGACTCAACTACAGGTCGATAAACTAAGGTTAATGAAAACTCATATCATGGTGTTACAGGCCTGCACATTAACACTCATCTCCATCACATGATGTACTCCATACAAATGGAAAATGACTAACTTATAGAGGTTGCATTACAAAGCGGAACTTTTACAAATAAGTCGAACAGCTCATGTAACAGGCCTATTGGTCAGCTGACGCAACCATAGCTGAATCTCTTAGCTACAGTGTCAATCATGTGACCAAAATGGGGCTCCAGTACACTACAAGTCTGGGCAAAATGTCTTAAGAGTGGGCCACAACTGCACTGCATTAATAAGGCAAAGCTGGGAGCATTGAGGAACGAATTAAAAGACATTGAGTCCAGAAATAGATGCTAACAAATTTGATATAATTTACATTTCACAGTGGCAACTAAGAATTGTCCTAGCCATGGCATAATTAATCAAACAATCAGTGGGACCAAATCAATAATCACTATTTAAAAGAGTAAAACCTTCATCAATGAACAAGACTACCCAGCTAGTTGTCCGAACATCTTGTAATATAATAATAAGAATCCCACTCCTATTACACATCAAATGTAAATGCCACACCAAATGATATACATGTTATAATATCCCATGGTGTGGCTGAAAACAACCCTTAACATTTGAGTAAACCCTCAACAGTGATTCATCCCTCCTCCCAGGGATCCATCGGATGATGCTGCTTTACACGAAGCCTCTTCCTCCCTTGTGTTAAGATAAAAGGTGTGGCGTGGCTGTACCTCTTTTGTGAGGTCATCGTTGCCGTCCCGGGTGCCCTGTTCCTGGGAGTGCTCAGGGGCCACGGCCCCCAGACTGCTGTCCGCTGTGATTGGGTTGTAAGTGGATTCAGGTGCCCCACCTCCTCCCCTCATGGCCGGGGTAACGTCAGGGCTGCTCAGGTCCTCCAGGCCGGCCCCATTGTCCAGGGTGATACTGGGGCTCGACTGGCTGGCGGCGGATACCACAGTCTCTTGGTCGCGGTGCACGAGCCAGGCGTTGAGCTCGGTGCTGGGCACAGAGAGGCGGTCCAGCTGGCGCACCTGGTTCAGTAGCCGGCGGGTGGTGAAGAACTGGTCCAGGTCCACACTCTTTGGGTGGATGCCATAGCCGTCCAGCGTGTTGCGCAGGTTGTGGAACTGGGTCTGGGTGTAGGCGGAGGTGGGGCCCAGGATGATCTCCCTCAGAGGGGGTAGCTGGTTGCTCAGGTAGGAGTCAACGTCCACACGCACCCCAATGAGACTCAGAAGGATGGTGAACTGAATCAGGCCCTCTGTGAAGTACTTTTTCAAGTAAAGCATTTCTTTACAAAGGAACAAAGGGTGAAATTAAAAATAAAAAAACAAAAAACGGGGCCACTTCAAAATAGTAATTTCTGTACTTCAAAGTGCAGTAAAACCAAGAAGAAGAAAATAAATAAATAATGGTTTTGGACTTTTCTGCGTGACAGAGGGTCTACAGCTTTTGTGTGCCAGCTGAAATGAGTTTGGAAAGTGAATAGGTTCCAGAAGGATATGTCCCCTGCAATAAGTGTCCAACAGGCAGAGAAGGCTTTGTTATTCATAAGGTCTGCATCATTTTATACCTAAGGAAAGTGAAACAGAGTACATATATTAGTCTAACATTAATTGTCCACATTTAGCCAACATATCATTTAATACAACTGTGATGTTCTGGAATAAAAATTGCTATATATTGCACCACAATATAGTCGTAGCTAACAGTTAATAACACTTGCATTACACACATGCTATTTAAAAATAATAATAATGTAAGTAACGTAAGCGACTTGCTAGCATCTCTGAAATGTTGCATCCTCCCATGGCGAGAAGAGAAAACCGCAGCGCTCTTTTAATCTCGAACATTTATCTTTCCAAGTAATATATACATTTAAGAGATGAAAGGATGGCGAGAATCACCCCGCCCTAGATAGGACGGCTATCTGTATTTGGTGCTGCTGAAGGTGAACGTGGGAGCCTCGGATACTCACTATAAACGACAACCACCTATCGCAGGGAGGGTTCCTCCCTCCCGGTGCACAGCTGCGCCTATCTGTGTCCTATTAACATTAGCTAGCTAAAACATAAACTACCACCACATTGCATTTCTATAGAAGTGCTTTATTATTTATCACATTAACAACGACCGATGCCATGTCTGGCAGTGGCCACATCAATTAACTTGGAATGGGGTTTGTTTTGAAAAAGGTGCGTGCTTCTTGCGATTTTCATTATCTACTTCCGCTGTAGCTAGCATCAAACAATCTCCCTAGCAACAAGTGGTGAAAAAATAAATGACAGATTAGCAATCCAGTCGCAGAACGAGAACACGTTACCGACACGTCACTCTGGGCCGGCTCTACCAATACGAACGAGGCGGAGGAGGGTCATCGAGTGTAAGAAAATGCTATGTGCTAAACTATTGAGGACTAAACACAAATGTTATTAGTGAGCCTGACATGCAAAAATGCATGTTTATTTAATTGTGTATTTCATACACAAAGAGGTTATACGTCGCTACATGACATCAAACTGTCATTAATATAACCCTTGTCAATAACAAGTAAACTGTCTATAGCCATGCAGCCCATCATTGAAAGAAGCTTTTTATGTTTGCGCATTGACAACCCATTAAATGTATACTTACGCACGAGCTTGCGACTTTGTTATCTTGCCCACACGTATACCCACCTTTCGAGATCGTCAACACATTTCTGGACCCCAAAAAGCTCGAGATAACAGCTTAACACAATGTTATCCTACCTTTCCACATTGATTGGCCCACCATGACTTGCAAAATGGCTAGCTCGCTAGCCTAGCTTCGGAGCGCCGCTTGACACAAAACACGCTGTCAAAGAGCATGCGTAGAACATTCTAGTGCCAAGCTCCATCACCCGGCTCTGGGTGATAATAATAACTAGAGGGATTTTCCAACAGTTGAATAAAACAATATCAGGTTTTTCAGTCAATAGACTTCTGCTGGTTTATTTTGCGGTGATAACTATAGAATACATTAACCAGATGGTCACCCCACCCAACAACTTTCTAAAACGCTTAATTTCCCCTCCTTTAACACCACCTAATTGGTAAAACAGCGTCTGGAGTATTTTAACCTATAACACATGCTGGATTTATCATGTTACCATGAATTACTATATTGTTACTTATTATTAATTAATAAGATAATTAATTGAAAAGCACATATGATGTGTTTGTAATCACTTACTAAACGTATGTATAATCCAAGTTGTGACATCTGCACACCATTGCGTGATATGAAAAGAAATAATGAAACCACACCAAATTCACAAATGACTTGAAGATGACACATTAAATAAAACATTTATTTGCCAAACGACATGACAGTGAGACATCTGCAAACTACACATTCACCCCCATCAGGTTTACCGGTCTGTTGTTGTATCGCTTTGAAATATCTGCTTCAATCTGAAAAAAGATTTGACAAAACATGGTTAATATGAGAAAAGCAAATGTTAAGGAATAAACATGTTTAGGTTACATTTATGTAACCTAAAAAAAAAAAGTCATTCATTATGTTCAAATGAAAATACTTAGTGTTATTATCACTTAAAGTAATAGCTAAGGAATCAGACATTAACAAAGAAAGCATAAAGGTAATTTACCAGTTTCTGAAGCTCACGGGTGGTTTTTGCCAGCAGGTCGATACGGGGTTCCAGCTTGGCCTGTTCTTCCAGAGCTTTCTGCCTATTGTCCGCCATCGTGGCGCGTTTCAGAACCAAAATGTCCGCCTGCTTCAGCTTCTGTCTCAGTGTCTCGGACACACGCTCAACATACCTGGAGAAAACGCAGAATCCCACTGAATACAAAAAGTAACACCTTGAAAATAGCTTTTTCTTGGTCATTGTAACAATATAGGTGCCTCACTTCTTCGTATTCATTGAATAACAGACAAGACATTACTTGTGTGTGTGCGTGTTGCTATCCATCTAAGGGTAGGACATTGAAGGAGCGGACCTGGGTGAAGCCAGAATCATGAAGAGGTGCTGCATCCTGAGGGAGGTCAGCCGCCTCAGGAGGTCGGACACCACTGCCTGCAGGTCCTGGATGTGGTCCCGGGTCTGGCCTTGGATGATGGTGGGGGCCAGCTGGAACTGGCTCATGGCGACCACGTCGGCGTTCTCGCCCATTTCGCTCAGCCTCTGCGCCAGGAAGGTCTCCAGCTGGGGTAAACAAACACAACAGACTCGTCTGGATATGCATCTGGATTGAGTTTGAAATGAAGTACCATCAAGACAACTTCTGTTCACGGCTGTTGTGAATGGTGGGCTATGGAAGTAATTCATAAGATTTGAGTAAATTAGAAACAATATCAATATTTCTTGAATCTATTGTTTCACTGAAATGTATTGCTTTAATTCCATTTTTGTTTGTTTAGTGCTTTGTCTGTAATCAGTGTTAATATAATATTGCATATTTGTATTTAGGCTTCATGAGTCAATATAATTTTCACAAGCTCCTATCTGTAAGCCCTTGTTCTACTTCTATTGAATACAGAATGTGTTCTTTATAATAGGATTCTCAACGGCATTGTTGAATTCAGTATGAATTGTGAAACGATGCAAATTGTTAAGGCAATTGAATGACATTCCCACCAAGTGAAATCTATCACATTATGTAAATATTTGTGTAAGCTATATTCATAAAGACACTGATGATGACCTCCATGAGTTCATCGATGAACTGGTTCCGTGACTGAGGGTTCTCCAGAATCGTGAGGGCATCCTCTCCCCTTGCAACACCCTCTGGACCTAAGTAAAAACACAAATAAGCCCCAACTGTCAGACCAAGTAAGGTGTATGTGCATTACATAAAATTAACAGAATTATAAGTACAAATATTTAATTTGACCTTACAAAACAAAACAAAAAGTACTTGCAGTCAGTTCCGCCATCTAAAACTTCAATTTCGATTGGCGCTTCTCCACTTTCGCCCCAGTCAATGCCACCTTCATCGTCCTGAATAGAGCAAAGATATATCATATTATTATCTCACTGAATAGTTTTCTTAAAATATTGTTTATTCCATTGAAAGAAAGTTTTTTGCACCTTTGAGTCAGAATCCAAACTTATTCCCCAGTCCACTCCATCCTCAGCCGTGATACCGAAATTCACTTCCTGAGTTTCTGTTCCACCGCCAAAGTCACCCCAGTCAATCTATTAAGGTTAAGGTTTTTCTAGATCAGTTTTGTTATTTACTTTCAGTTTTACAGTAGGGTACATTCTGCCATTACTTAGGAAGCCAGAGCCTTCCATCTGCAAAATTTATTTTTTCAGTCCCAAGTTAATAAAGAAGCTGTGAGGCCTACGACTTACCGTTTCCTCTGTGACCGTGTCAGCCGGGGCCTCATCCATTACAGGCTTATCCACGACCACAGGAGCGTGGCCGGTCCTCCACTCATAGAACGTTGTGTTACCTTTCTTCTGGGCAAACGTAAGTAAAGGCAGGACTGGCTCAGACCTGAGAACAAGCAGATTGGAAAACAAGAGATACACATTCATATAAGAAAGAAAAGCATTTAGAATTGTCTTTCTAATTTGTGGATTTTTGTCAAAAGAATCAAATCATTTTCAGTTAGGATCTGTTGTGCAACTAAAAATACAACATTAAAGTCCACAGTAGCCCTTCATGTACAGTGTCAATTCCCAGTCCTAATAAAGTGGGGATGCCTCCCTGATCTTTAGATTTACTCCTGCCAGGGAGTGCGTTGATAACATGTCTTTCGTACCTCTGGAAAATTACCACATACTCACCAATCTGAGACAAAGTTTGTGAAAACAGTATAGAGTTGGATGTGCTCCTCCAGCCTTGAAGCCTCTCGGCCTGTTTCCTCCAGGACGGTGGGGAGGTCTTTGACCAGAGCTTGAAGCTCCCGAGCCACATTCTCTCCCTGGCAGAGAGTACCAATCCAACCCATCAGTACCATTCAAAATCAGCACAGAAAACCACAAATATGGAAAGTAAAATACTGTTGTATCCAACTAAAAACAAGCTATTGTGAAAACAGTGGCTTCGGAATAGCGACCCTCTGCATTTAACCGCGTGTGCCCTAAATGAGGAGATGCTCGCAGGGCTTACCGTGATGCCGTACTGTTTGCACGCTGCGTAGTAGCGTTCCCGCAGGTCGGCCGAGGAGCTCTGGCACTCGACCTCGCGCCGGGTGAGGTCCTGCTGCTGCTGCTGGGCCTTGGCCACCTGCTTCCTCAGAGCAGGGCCCTCGTAGCTAACGCTGCGGCTCAGCAGACTGGCCACCTCCGCTAGCACACGCAGAAGGGAGGAAGTGTTCACGCAGAAGCACAAACAACACAACGCTCGTATTCTATGGATGGTTTGAAGCAGCCCTGCATGTGGGTAGTAATAAGGTCTGTTTCTGTTAAGTGTCTGTTTTGTTCCTTACCCAGGTAGGCATTATCTTTCTCGTAAAGGGACAGGATTTCCTGCCAGTCCTGAAAGAATAGAATATTTTGGATAAAGATGAATCCAGAATTAACCACAGTTCACCTGACATGTGAATCTTAGTAATACTCATGGCACATTCACAGAAGGAAGGACTTGTGTTTGAGATGGATATGTGTCCCGACACACATATATTATGTTATTGGATCACGTATTGATCCTATTCCAAAAAATGAGGTCGATTGCAAACCATATGGTTTCAGAATTTGGGATTTGTAACAGACCTCGGACAATATGCACAAGATCCACATGGATTTCCTTGGCTTACCAAGCATGTTACATCGTTTTTTTGAATACATGTTTCAACCTAAAAACGTTACCAGGTGTGTCATTGTTTTGCTCAACACTTGTGTGTGATGAGTCACATGTGGGGCTACATACAGACATGCATTTTGTGAGAATTCCGCTCACCTTCATCCTTTGAGAAGAATATCTGCCAAAGATGTTCTTGGAGGAAGCCTCTGTTCCCTTCAGTATCTCCACAATCCTCACGCAGTGGAAGTAGTGGATGTCTAGTAATGAAAATAGCAAAATTAGACTTCCAAATTGATTGATGGCATTGATCAAAAATGGGATTCAAATAAAAACCCACAGGAGCCAGCAAGCAGATGCTTTATTTCTTCATTTTCTGGCATGTCTTGGATGGCAGTGTTGATCTTCTTCCGAATCTCCATGACTGAACTTTGCCATTTCAGATTACAATGTCGTCGATCGACTAGCCAATCTGTGGACAGGGGATGAGAATTACCCATTATTATCACATACAAAAAGGATTGTGAAATATGGGTTTTTGTCATGTTACACTAAGTGTTGTGAATTCTCACCCACAAGCTTGCTGGTTTGTATGTCGATAGGAATGTTTTGTATATTCTGTGGGGGGATAAATATAAGTATTGAACGTCACATGCAACATAATAAAACATGACGAGGATCATTCAAACAGCGCATCAAAACAGCTTTGGACAACATTTCCTTTTAAGCAATTATTAACTGTTTTTAATAATGCAGAATAAACTTGCATCAAACTTTATATTTCTGTCACTGTGTGACAGTTAGCTATCAGGCTACTTGGCAAGTGTCCACGCAAGAAGATCTTACAATAAAATAAAATAAAAAATAATAGGTTTCCATTTACCTCCATCTTTTCTTAAGTTGTAGGTAATTCCGATTTTCTAAGTGTACATTTTTGTAATGATTTCACTGGTGTAGATGCATATTCTCCACAGCTGGTTTGATCTTTACACTATTTACACGATTTGACACGTTAGACGAGCAGAAGCCAATAGGAGCAAGGGGTGTTAACCTCTTACCGTAGAGTATCCAATGATACGTTGCGATGCTGAGCGTATTGTCTCATTGGTCACTACTAGTTCCTGTTTGACTGTGTTGAAGCGATACCTTACCGCTAGACGGCAGTATAATCATGTCATAAACACATAAAACACATTATTATAATGTTATAATCACAATATCAAAGAATATAATGACACAGATATTATTATTTTGTTGTCTTCCTATCATCATCGTTATGATGATAATTATTGTTGTTGTCATTATTATTATTTTTATTATGCCTGATGTTTCTTCAAGTACAGTCTCGTCACAGTTCAATGCTACAGCTTTGAAGTCCTCAATGTGAATTTCTGCTGCTTTTCCATTACTCACTTTTTAAAAATCCCAGACGCATTCAGCCATGAGATAATGCAGGTGGAGTTCCAAGTTTTAGTCCGTTTCATCTGTTTCCAAATGTTAAAATAAATTGAAACATTGGTATGCCTTCACTTCAAACGTGTCCCAATTTAAGCTGATTTGATTGTTACCTAAACTTGCAAATCAGGTAGCCACTCAGCCTCGGGGATTTAACCACCCCATGCAAAATATGAGGATCACTTTCTCCCATTCTGATGACCTTTCAGTTTGTGCCTATGCTCTTTGTTTATGAGCGATTTGTCTTTTTCTATTGAATAAATACGAGTTGTGGTGTGATGATGAGACACATCCACCCACACATCCACCCCCCCCCCCCCCCCCTCACACACACACACACACACACACACACACACACACACACACACACACACACACACACACACACACGCACACACACACACACACACACACACACACACACACACACACACACACACACACACACACACACACACACACACACACACACACACACACACACACACACACACACAACCACTCAACACGGATAATGTTAGTCTAAAAATATTTAATGTAGAAAGCTGTGTGTCTTCTTGGTTGACACTGTTTGTGGTCAGGAGGCCTGGATTGTGTGGGGACCTGGGAACCTGAATAGAGCTGGGCTCCTATCATCACATGCCCTGCGCTGGGCGGGCTCTAGGTGTGTGTTTGAGTAGGGTGTGTTGTAGTGAGGCTGTGACCACAGAAGGGACAATGAGAGTAGAGTGAAACTCAATGAGGACAAAAAAATATCCAATGAAAGAGATAATGGACCTCTGGCCGATCAGTTGAAACTCAGAAGTAAAGGGACAACTTCTGAACAAGACCGAAAGAAGAGGTTAGTAGAAGTTGTAGGAGTTGAATTACTTCTCAACATGGTGGGGAAGTTCTATGTCTGATCGCATCGTCTTCGGCTAAACCGAAGCCAGGTCATCATCAACCAGGTGAGAATCACATCTGATTTAACCCTCAAAGATGATGCACTATAAATTACTCTGAACACATTCATCATCAATATAGGCTGTTCTGTGGTCTGTAATCTATGGGTCATGCTGTACAATCCCAAATATATACACTGCTATATAATACAGTGTGTACACATGTTATATAATGCACTGTTTTGTAGAGATCAAGCACGGTTTTGGAGCAGCAAAATATTAAAATGTACGCATACAGACACAGACATGACCTTCGTCTTCTCAAACAATGGACACAAATAATGTGCCCTTGATAGACTATGATACAGTATGTAGACAGTCTGAATGAGAGTGGGATCTTTGGTCAATGGTTCAAACATGCAATTCAAATGAGATACTTGTGAGACCTTCCTGTGTCTGGCTTTCAAGTGATTTTATAATTATATCGTACAAACTTAAAATAATCATTCAAATAGGTATAATTCCAAACATATTCAAGAAATATTCAAGAAAAAGACGTGATGATATTATCCTTATTATTACTACAGACTTGGGTTGGGTAATGTTCAGTTTGAAAACACTATATGGGATACCTATATGACCAGCTGGTGGACCATGCTAACACAGACCCGGGTGAGAGACTGAGAGACTAATAAAGGTAGCTCGGTAACGGGGAACGCACATGGCTAGGTGCCCTTGGACCCTCCTTGTTCCAGCCTGAACCGAACGGAGGGGCCGTGCACACGGTCAGCCATTTCTTTCTCCCAGACACGATCTTTGAGGCTGTGTAAGAGTTACTGGGCAAACACATAAAAGAACACATAGTTACTTATTAAGAAGAACTATGGAGGGCCTCGTTTATGTCAACACCACTGTTTGTCTCAAAGGTCACGTCCAAGTTAAACACAGTGGGGGGTGTTTTCCACGGGCCCCGGAGCTGAGCATGGGCCTCAAGCAAGACTTTTTGGACAAATCCTGTATGAAAGTGAAGCGAAGCTAAAACACAACAAGGAAAAGACAAAACTGCAGACACTGGGGTGAGGGACCCAGTTAACAAAAGGTTCCCCTAAGTGTCGGTAAACAGCAAAGTACAAAAAAATATGAGTGATGTATTTATAACCAAAGATGATAAGAGAACACAGAAATTACTTGTATATTTGTCCGTTGTTAATGAACGCGGCTGTGATCAGAATCCAATCAACACAGACCTGAAAATATTTTATCAGTTGTTTGCCATGCCATATGCAAAAAACGCTGGGACGCTCCAATGGCTGGGAGCTCCACCGTCAGATAACCCTGATAAGTGTTTCTATAAAAGGGCACATGTATTTGCATTGCATATTCCCATGATACCACTGCCATGCAAAAGGCAGCCCCAATCCAAGCAACATCAATATTGCTTGATGTATCTAAATCATGAGAGTGGTACAAATGTATTGTTTATTGTTGTAAGCTGTTGATAAATTGCTTATTTATAGTCTCATAAAAAATCCTCCTATCCTCTTTGTTCCCGTACACACATTATTCAAACCTCTTTATCTCACATCATCCGGTATCCCATCTAGTGGTTATCATCACACAATGTGGAATTACAGTGCCATAAGGAAATGACCGTGACCAAAAAGATCTTGAGCAACACACATCTACAGTATGCTGACAATACAAGATACCATCCTGGATGGTTGTGAACAGACAAGGACTTTAACCTCCACCCATCCACTCTTAGGGACTTAGACAGCTGGTCCCAAACGCAGCAGGGTAGCTGTTGATTCCTGTTACCCCAGGGCCGCTGCTGCCGTCACAACGTCAGGCGTGGTGTGGTGTGGTTGTGTGTTGGACCAGGCCTCTCACCGGGCTGATGGGCCGAGCTCGTATCAGATCACATAGGGGAGACAGGGGATACTCTCCCAGCGCTCATTAATTTATCACCTCCCCGCAGGGGGTCAGGTGTCCCACCTCCCTTAAGTTGCGCTTACTAATCACTGATACGGGGCGCGGGGATACAGAGGAGAGTGCAGTCAGCCATTAATGTATGTGTCTTGGGGCTAACTGACCTGCCACTGGCCCGCTCTGAAAGAATTGTACAATTAAACAGAAGAAATTGCTTTTTCCATCACAAGAGGAAGATGGGAAACTTTTATTATTACATATTATATTCACTTTACTTTAGAGTTGCTTCATTGTTTGAAGTTGTTTTATGCGTGAAATATAGTGTGCTATTAATGATGCATCAAATGTGGTTTGATTTCTATTTAGCTGATGCTTTCAGCTCAAAGGGTTGAAGAGCAGTTAGGAGTTAGGCATCTTGCTCAAGGAACCTCACAGGGGGACTGCAGGCAGCGGGGTTCAAACCCAGAACCCTTCAGCCGGCCGTCACCCTGACTACCTGACTATCCTTTTATGTCCAACGAGATCTCAATGTCATATTAATTATGTATTCACATTCGAGAGTACAAAAGTAATATGATATGAGTATATCTAATAATGCTTTTCAACATACTGTTATATTAAAAGGGTATGGGACTTGATCTAATTAATATTGTTGGAAGGTATCTGAACATAAGACCGTAATGTCTGAATCATATGCTTTAATAAAAGTCTCTCTCTCTCTCTCTCTCTCTCTCTCTCTCTCTTCTCTCTCTCTCTCTCTCTCTCTCTCTCTCTCTCTCTCTCTCTCTCTCTCTCTCTCTCTCTCTCTCTCCCCATGTCCAGCAATCGCCCCTCCAGACGTCGGTCCCATCGCCCCCCAGACCCCGGCCCCTTCCACCCCCCCAGAGCCTGGTCCCTTCACCCCCCCGGAGCCCGTCCAATCCACCCTCCGGTCCCAGTGCCATGGCCGACCCCAGCTGGTGGAAGCTGACCTTCACACGCAAGAAGAAGTCGGAGGCCAAGGTTCTGTACGAGATCCCCGCTGACCATGACAGCAACACGGGGAAGAAGAGCGAGCAGAGCCCCGGGAGCGGGCCGGCCCCCGGCTCCACGGGGCCCATGGACAGCCAGCTCAGCGCCCGGCTGGAGAAGATCGTGGACAAGTCGGCCACCAAGGGGCGCCACGTCAAGGTGTCCCACTCGGGCCGCTTCAAGGAGAAGAAGAAGGTTCGCTCCACGCTGGCAGAGAACCCAAACCTCTTCCCCGAGCACAGCCTGGGCAGCGAGAACCAGAAGAACACCAAACACACTGAGAAGTAGTGATCCTACCCACACTCACTCACTCACACACACACACACACGCACGCGCACACACACACACACACACACACAGGTAGAGACACAAACACAGAGGCAGAGACACAAACATGCACACACAGAGGCAGACGCACACAAACACACACGGGCAGACACACACCCATATGCAGACATGCATGAGGCATGCATATGTGCAAAGTGTGTGCGTGCTACACACGTGACATTTCTACAATGTCCCTGGTCATAAAAGAAATGAAAGATCACAGAGAGAGATGGCTGACTAGTAGAGAAGCACAAAGCCAGCGGAACCTGGGGGCCATGAATACCCAGAACACTTTGTATCTGCACCACACCCTGCGGGGAGAGTAGCTGCTGGAGTCCCACCCACACCTTTGCAAACAAGTGACCAGCACTCACAAGCATAAAGACAGTGTGCTCAGCAGAGAGAATGAAAGTGGTGTGCTGTAAAACAGATGGTTTTCATATTCAAAGGTTTATTGAGGTGTACTGAACGTGATATGTTGAAATGAACGCCTCTCCAGACATATCGGCGGCAACATTTTTTTTTTTAATGTAATCAAATTATCTTTGTATCCTTGTATGATTTAAAAGAATCTGATTTGATAATATATAGATTCAAGATAAGATGTACTTTGTTAATTTATAATATATATATCAATTGTTATTTAATGAAAGACCATCGAAGGTGGACATTGGCGAAAACCAAACCAAATCTGTAACGACATTTTAGCAAAAATAAATATCATGTAAATATTCTACTATTCTATTCTATCAGATTTAATGAAATGTCTATATTCTGAAAATGTTTGATTAAGATGTGGTATGGATTTGCCTTTTAGATTAATGTAACATCGCTTAAGGTTTTGAGTGATGTAAAATGGCAACCTGCTGTGTCGCAGGGTCTAAAGGTCCTCAGTGAGGGAGTGATTCCAGTATCATGGATTATTACTGTATCTGAGATGTTTGTTGTGCGGCAGGTTGTGTTGCCATGGCGATGGTAACCGGAGATCAATATTTGATAGATTCTTGCTCTAGGTTTTGCAAATTAAAGCTGATGATAATTAGTAAATAGCATCAACATTGTTAAAGATAAGTATGCCATTATTATTATGGTAACAGTTCTAATGCATATATTCATAAAAACTATTCCCAATGACTTTTGTACCTTCGCTTTGAAATGGTTTTACATGGATTGTCACACTGCTGACATCTGCTGGCCAATAAGAGAATTGTTCTGGTAAATCATTTTTTATTCAAAAAGTAAACAGTTTAGTCATATCGATCTCATCTTATTCTCAAAAAACACTTCATTTGTAGAATACATAAAAGCAAAGTTGGCAAAATTGACATTAACAGCGGTTTCAAACCATCTGTTAGAAGGCGAATGAATCCCAGCAGATTTAAACATTAAGACATCCAAGCCATGACGAATTTGAATCAGGAACGAGAGCTCCTCATACAGCAACATTTAAGACACTTTGTACAGTTAGGAACAGCTACTTTTGATACCAAAGGAAGAAATCCTTCACAGAGATAGTGGCATTACTTACGGTTACTATGTGACTTATTATCAGACTTTGCTCTTCTGAGTCGTTCAAAGGGGCACAATCATATCAAGACAGTTCTTCAAATAAGTTAGGTTGATTTTACAATTAGTGGGAACTTTTGCCTCACAGTTTAAAACAAATACCTATCTTCTTACTACAGAATGCTGACCTCAAGTTACCGATAACACTCGATGATGCTAACAGGCTACCCAAAATGAATCTGTGTTTTGACTTAAGTCAACTGAGGGTCTGTTTTTAACCAACAGCACGGTTCTACTCAGAGGTCCCACGGGCTCTCTCCGCGGTCGCCTGCCCGTGCAGAGAGTCTCCCCTCAGGGGGACAGCCGCTGGTACACCCAGCCTCCCTCGGCCCTGTGCTGAAAGCCCTCCGCAGAGGCCTCTCCGTTGAGGGGCTTTGTGAAGACGATGCGGTCGTGGAGCCGGTTGGTCTGACCCTGCCAGAACTCAATCATGCTGGGCTTCACCATGTAGCCGCCCCTGTTGGGGAAACACAGCAACCGCAACACTGTAGGTCAATATCAATGGAGATACAATTATAAGAAATACATAGATAGAAATATTGACAGTAAATACAAATAGATAGAGATCTCTGAACCTCAAACCTCAAAAGATTTTTTAAGAACTGCCAATATAATGATTTTTTATTTACAAAATTGACTCTTTGTACATTTATATTAATCAGGGAGGGAAACTTACCAATAATCTGGCATTGGCACCTCTGTGTCTTTAAACCTTTCTTCTAGTTCAGCATTTTTCTGTCTGAGGAACTGCAAGACAAGACAATTAATACAGGTTTTCCGTTAAACCGACACGCAACCCCATTCTTGGCTATCCTATTCAGTCATTCCAGGCATTTAGACACCAGGTGTATGAATGCAGACTCGGGGCGCGTACGTCTCTGTTGGGGACCGGGGTGCTCTGCCTGCTAACGACCGCTCCGATCTGGCTGCTCTTCGGTCGGGAGTGGAAGTAGTCACAAGAGCTCTCGAACGGGATGCGCTCTACGGTGCCCTCGATACGAATCTGGCCAGGAGCGAGAAAACAAATCAGCCATGGGTTTCATGGTAATAGGGACACATCAATGTGGGTTCACTGCCCTCAACACACAGATCGTATGGAGAGCATATCTACTGTATATCCTTGATACATTACATCGTTGGGACTGGTCACAGAGGCGATTGATGTTTTAAGTTAAGATACCTGTCTGTTGAGTGGCGCCCAGTAGAAGACCAGGCAGGCATGCGGGTTGCTTTCCTGCCGACAATAGAACAGATTTAATAACATTTGAGGAGGGAATTATCTTCCCAAATTATACAATAAAAAACGTGCTTACCAATTCTCCGCCCTTCCGACTCTCGTAGTTGGAGAAGAAGCGGAAGCCCTCGTCGCTGTAGCCTTTCAGCAGCACCATGCGGGCTGACGGCAGTCCATCTCTGCAGAGACAAACAGAGCCTCAGGTCAGACTCCTGAAGACACACTAAAGTAGGACGTTATGAAGGGTGCTCTTGGGCTCACTTTGTTGCAGTAGCGATGCACATTGCATTTGCCTCCCCAATCTCTGGGCACTTTGTGGCATTGTCGAACCAGTCCCCAAACTGTTTAATGGGGTCCAAGTAGGCAAGTTGACTTTCCTCAAAGCACTGAATAAAATAAAAAATAAAAATGCATGAAATCCATAGGGATGCTCATTTACACACAAATGCAAGCACGCACACACACACACACACACACACACACACACACACACACACACACACACACACACACACACACACACACACACACACACACACACACACACACACACACACACACACACACACACACACACACAGTTATTTAACATAGGTCATGGAAGCAAATATGGCCATGTTAGGTGTTCAGCTTCGAAGGTTAAATCTGTCCTCGTTCTATTCTGAACGTTCGATTTTAGCCCGGACGTAGAGTTCAAGACTCTGCACCGACTCAATTTGTTCTTCGAGGTGACATTGGTGCAAATTTAATAAATTGCTCATACGAGTGCAGATGTGTACAGACAGTCATCTACTTACTTCTTCGTCTCCCTTGTATTTTTTCCTCATGTTACTGAGATCCATGGTTGAATTTGTACACAAAGTCTGACGAGATATCTTCTGACCAAACACTTTCGTGGGCTGTAAATGCTTACCAAACAAGCAAATTCTGCCCAATGCTGATCTTCTGACTATGCGCGTCATTCTCCAGTCATTCACAGTCGCTGCTACGCTTGAAACCTAAACGGATGTTCACGTAACGGTCACGTGACTCCCGACCATGAGAAGAGGTTTGAATCAGAAACAGAATCACTTTTATTACATCTTATTGTACAGTACACAAGAGTAAAAATCTTAGGCTTGGTTCCTCAACATTCACATAGCAGCAACAGTAAAAGATAAAATAAATAAGAATAAGAAACCATATGTTATGTTTGTAAGGAATTGCAATTATGTATGCCTTTAGACCTATATAGATATAGATATAGATATAGATATCTATAGATATATTACATATATTAAATATATATATATATATATATATATATATATATATATATATATATATATATATATATATATATATATATATATATATGTGTGTGTATATATATTATATCATATATTATAAATGAGTTATTTATAATTTATATTATTATTAATATTATTATTATTATTATATATATGTACAGGTCTAGAGTAGGCCTAAAATTGAAGAAAGAAATTTCGTTTAAAGTAAACATTGTGAGATGTGACACCGATGAACAACTCATCGATGACGGCTGCGCGGTCTTGAATGACGCTGTACGTAAAAGATGGCGGCGACCTTGTGTGGAACGTTGCTAGCGAAATCAGGTAAATCAGTTAGATTAAAACATTGAATGGCTGTCATTAATCGTCTTCAATGTATTCCTGTTAAACGCCCTTGTGTTGATATGCTATATGATGTTGGTCAGACGATTTAAACCCTTTCCGTTGCTCCAATGTCCTAGTACTTTCAGCTTCAGCATTGCATTCTGGCATGGTCGTAATTTAATCATAATAAGCCCATATTAACGTATCCCTCCAATATAGGTCAAATTATATATAAAGTTTCATTGCCACTCAAAATGCATCATCCACCTGAAAGCAAATCATTCATGTTTTGGGAAGCTGTGAAAAATGCAGGCCAAACCACTGTCAATATCATGGTTTTCTATCCCTAGCTGTTTCAGACTCAACTGGTTTCTTGGTAATTTTGGTCGCTAATTATTCAAAGCATAATTTAGTATAATTCAAGTGCTGACTACCAACTATATTTAGTAAAGAGCTTTAGTGTAATCTCATGCAAACACCCATGCAGCACCACAAACTAGCTTTCATCCCAATGTAAACCTGTTGTTATTATACCCTGTGTTTCTAGGATGGCTGCCACTGACGCAGTGTGGCCGGGTTCGACACATGTCCAAATCAGTGACCCGCCACAAGAGGCCCATGCACATTATAAAACAGAAGCTAATGGCTGTTACAGAATACATTCCTCCTAAACGGCTAGCAGCAGGCGCGTATCCATCCCAAAACAAAAAGGTGGAAGTGGTGAGTAACCAAGCCAGTTGGACTGAGATTAATCATATCGTGCCTTTTGACGATCTACTGTCTATAATGTCTCTTCCATGGCTGAGAATGAAAACATCCCCTGTGTCAACATTAGTTGTCAGCCTCAAACTCATAACTTTTTTTTTTTACTTCAGAGCTTTGTACTATTTATCTTTATTTAGGTCTGTTATTACCAAGCAATGGTTATACTTTTCAAAAGAGCTACATCTGAGTCTGTGGAACTAGTAGCTCTGCTCTGAATGATTTACTTACTTTACTTACTTACATAACTTACTTTACTTACTAATTTTCTGATAGGCTTTGATTGAAACTTTTAAGGTTTTACATGATTTGAGATTTGAATTTCTCATCACTCCTACCATCAGGAAAGCGGTCTGGTGTTGCTCTTGAAGAAGGAAGTGAAGAAGGTATTCCAGGACTGCAAGATGATTGCGGTGGTCCAGAACAACGCCAGCAACTCTGAGGACATGTTGACCCTGAGGCACCGGCTTCACAAGCACAGCCTCACCGTCAAGTTCTTCCCAAACCAGGTAGAGACCTTCCCCCGCCTCAAGGTTCACTACTGCATATGGTTACTTGGAGAGAAGCACCCATATGGAAGAAGGCAAGCTGGCCAACCGATACCACCAGCTGCATATAACAAGGCATTATTTTAAAGAATATTGCTGATGATCCAAAGCCATGTCAAGCGTGTTGGTCTCTGTGTTGACAGTGGGATCTGCCTATTCACTTGTTGTTGTGTCATTTTGTACCCCCTGATTTTGGTTTAGGGTTAGGGTGATTCATGCATGTTCCTTTTTCTTAAAGGTGTTATATTATATTATCAGGTGTGAGTGTGTTTAGCCCTTACGAGCCGTTCTGAAAATCTGTGTCTTCTAACACCACCTAGACGTGTGCTTGTAAGATCAGTCTCCCAGCCTACCCAGTGGACTGAAGCAAACGTTGCTCATCTATCCAGCACACTTCTAGGTGGACACGCCCAATAGGGATGTCAGAAGACGCAGATTTTTTAAATGGCATGCAACTGCTAATCACACTCACACCTGGTGGTATAACATGTCTCCTTTAAAATACTGACAGAAATAAATAATTTTATTCTACAAGCACAAATACCAGATAGAAGGATCAGATTGTTTGGCTCCGTGTCAAAGTGACACGGCTGAAATCTCAACAGTATTTGTTAGCTGATCTTCAAACAGTTTATATAGTATTAAAACCTCTGTTCAAAGACACACATGGAGGGTTCCAGAGCTGGTAATGCATGTATTGATCCGTGATATTCTCAATGTTTCAGGTTATGAGGTCCTTCCTGAAGGACGGCGAGTTCTGCAACATGGCTCCTCTGTTCATCGGGTCAACGGTGCTGATCGTCAGTACACAGGGCAAGGTGAAAGAGATGCTGTCCACTCTGAGGGGCAGCCCACAGATGGTGCTGCTGGGTAGGTACCTCAGGCTGGCTGGATGGGCAGATATAAAACAAAAATATCATCAGCCAGACTTTAGTTCCAGAGCGCAAAATATCCAAAGAAAACGTTGTGTATTTCTATATACAACGGCTTCCGTGCAAGATTTATTCAAATTTGAAGATGAATTCAAACAAAATGTTCCACTGGAAATATGCAAACTTTTAGTGACCATTGGTGGTACAGTACACAACATCACGTTAGAATTTCATCTTTTGGGTAAGAAACGTAAACAAAAAAGAAAACAATAAAGGATGTGGCTCGCTGTACTTGGCGCTAAACATCATTCCATTGGAATATACGGTAGACCCAAAAGTGACGCTGTGTTAGTCTGACACCCATGAGGTACTTTGGCCTCCACCGCTAACCCCTCCCTACTCCTCCTCCTCCTCCCGACCGCCAGGCGCCTGCGTGGACGGCACCCTGCTGAGCGCCCAGGGCGTGCAGCACTACTCCAAGCTGCCCTCGGTCAGCGTGGTGCAGGGGGAGCTGGTCAGCGGCCTGACCCTGCTGTCGTCCCGCACGGCCTCCCTGCTCCAGCACCACCCGGCCCGCCTGTCGGCGCTGCTCCAGCAGTACGTCAGCCAGCAGGGGGCGCCGGCGGCGGAGCCACGCCCCCAGGAGTCAGAGGGAGTGGCGGAGCAGTCCTAGGGGGCTCGTTGGGCCCCGTGGGAACACTCCGGGCCTCCACCGCGCTGTGGAGGTGATCTGGTCCAAGATGGAAGGCTCACCGGGACCGGACTTGTCTAGTGCGTCTTCCGCACACCACCGTTCTTTTGGGGTTTTATAGACTGGCGGAGGGATTTGTTGAGAAAAATACGCTACTACTACCACTCTTTAGAATGTCTGGAGTGGCTTTATGGCGCTTCAACCCCACTGAAGACATTGGTGTGCACGTCCTCATGAACATTATGGCTTCTTAAATGTTGTTGAAATGTATCTTTTTGGTTTGATTCTCATGTGGTGTTTTATTTAATGACATTAAAACCATGAGCAACACATAACTCCTGTTTTAGTGTTGCACTATAAATACTACAAAATTGGTTCACCTTGCCCCTTTTGGTGGTTTAGCATATATGAATGTAAGCAAAAGAAGAACGGCATGTTCCTAAACTAGTCCAGCCATACGTTCTACAGTGATGTCTGCTTCAGAGACAGGGACAAGTTTTTGAACACACATATTCTGTTATGGCAGGGTGTATGTGTGGTTGGGCTGAGCCCCGTCAGGCAAGCAGTTGATTTCGATGTCAGCGTTAAGCTTCTCGGAGCAGGGGTTGTAGCCAATTCACTGGTCGTTCATACGGAACACTGGTTACCACCACTAGGGGGAGCTAAAGCTACCCTTCCAGGCTCGCTAGCGAGTGGTCTGTGGGGTAGTCTCATCCACCTTCTCCCTTCTCTTGCCCTGTTGGCAAAGCTGTTAGCCGAATAAATGTCAGATCATGATCCATTTTTTTGATCTGACAAACATAAATTATACTCCTATCGATAATCCCTATATTATTATTGTTGCACTGTATATTGTAGTTGGTAAGGTTAAACCTATAGTTATAAATCTATCTACATCGGGTGGAGTGGGTGCACTTAAACTTTAACAATATAAACACTAACAATGACTAAGGTGAAATTCAAGAAGAGCACCAAACTATTATTTAGATTGGAACAGAGTCAAATTATTGTCCAGCAGTTACTGAGCCTGCCCCATTTGTGTTTAGTTTACTACAGGCCATATGGGAAAACAAAGAAAGGGCAGATAAAACAACAAAAGAAAGCAAATATTAAAGTAGTGAAAAATAAATATGTAGATTTTATTCATTGTTTATTTAAACCCTATCTACCCCTCGTGGGTCAACTGTCTATCCCATATGTTCTCCAACATATGTTAATAATTGTGTTGTTTTCCATTTCCTTCTGGTCGGTGTTCTGTCATCCCTGTAGTTGGTAGTTTGAGTTCCTATGTTTCTATATGTGTGTTGAGGGACCCCTAGCCCCCAGTAGATTGTGAATACAGAGAGGTCGTTAAGGAGCAGGTAGAGGTTAGAGAGTGAATTCAAAGACAGAGGTTCAGCAGCTTGCTCAAGGCAGTTACTGAGCCTGCCCCACTTCTGTTTAGTTTACTACTGGCCATATGGGAAAACAAACAGTGGGCCGATCATACAACGTAAGAAAGCAAATATAAAGGTAATGAAAAACATACAACGTGTCGATTTTCCACAGTCTATCCATATGTTCTCCAACATAAGTTAATAGTGTGTTGTTTTCCATTTCCTTCAGGTCGGTATTCTGTCATCCCTGTAGTTGGTACAGGGATGGAAATTTCCATCCCCATCATCTCTCCTAAGCAAAGAACATAGCATGTTGCAGTTAAAAGCCCAATTAAGCATGACGATCTGGAACGGAAAATCCATAGATCAATTAAAACTTGATCAAGTTTCCAGTCAGGGAGACTTCAAGCTCTTTGTCTGTTCTACTGAAGGCACATCATTCAGAAAAAGGTGTGGCTTTAATGTGAGAATTGTTTTAAGCATACATTAACATCAAGCTTTATTCAAACATAAAAAAAAATTGAATCTCTACTTTATGAAGCCTGTTAGTTCTTCCGCCAACGGGGAGCATGTGTTTGCAGGCCTACTGAAGGGGCTGGGTCAAGGGTCAAAGGGCCGTGGTCAGAACTGACAATAGCCAAATATTCAGGTCACTTTTAGATCAATTTATGGTCACTACAGAAATCACTAATCTGTGAAAATGAATGTACAAAAGTGTACATGTGGGTGGGTAGAATACTCTCTTGACTTGGGACATGAAACCTCCAGGGATCTTTGCATCCATTTGAAAGTGACGAAAAGGGGATGTCAGACATCATGTCTGTGTTCTCAGTGCATAACTGTTAGACAGAACCTTTGCAGTTACAGCAGGCCATTCGTATTCCTCTGCTGCTGGCATTGCCTATAAAGTATTGCAGGGTTCTATTTATGGTCAGGTGCCGCGCAAAGACACTCAAATGCAAGGCTTTGAATGACTAAAAATAAACTTTACTTTCTTGTCAACAAGATGCTACGCAATGCAAACCGATTTGGTATAAATGGTGCAGACTCAGTTGCAAACAAAGCAAAACTGAATACTTAAATACACACACAACAATTAGTCGATGAACACAACTGTTTACTAACCTACTTAACAAACTGAAATTACTAACCAAACACTACTGAACGGTGCCCCTAAATGAAAACACAAAATCATAATCTGTGACATTAGTGAAGACAGGCTGGAGTGTCTGGACAAGAATGATAATCTCACATGATGTTATGATGTTATAATAACTATAACCTGACTGCAGTTTTTGTGCAAGATGTGAACTATCAAATCAATAAAACGCACACATAGCGACCTGAAACTATTCTGATTTCCACGTTCTGTTTCTCTCTGAATGTCTGGCCTCGAGGAGAACATTTTGTGGCCTTGAATATCTGGATGGTCTCTAGAGACCATCAAGCATTTCCTCGCTCTCCTCGATGTACTCTCAGGAGCCCCGAGTGGGACAGGGGGTATTACGACCAAAAGAGGGCGTGCCTCGGTGAAATGTCGCGAGATAGTTGGGAGATTTCACACATTAAGCTCGGGCAGGGTGGTGTACGACTCGACAAAGGAAGATGGCTGCACATGTATTGGATGGTATGTTGAGATGTGTTGTCTTTGTATATATGTGCCGTGTTCTTTTCAAGGATGAGGCTTCAGCTGAGTAACTGTTTATTCAGATAAGATAGAAAGCACCGTCTGCAAGCGGCTACAGTAGGTATTATGCGGTATTCCAGATGCATCGTGTACCACACGGCCGAGTTGCCCATACGCGCGAACGTGACGTAATCGCTGGCTTGTAGCACTTACAACGTTCCCGTTTGTCTTTCTTGGCATCGCCAAGAGGAAGGGAAGAAAAGTCATTGGGTAGTCATTGTTATTGTTAGCTACATTGGCCTCTTTAGCAAACCAGCTCGAAAACCAAACTTTACATTGTATTGCACGCACAGCAAAACCATGCAATCCATAATTTGCTGACCGGATTAAAGCAGTAATGTAATCAAGTGTGTAAAAGCATTTAAAATTGACATTAAAACGACGACGTGGTACAAATAAACACGTTGGTCACCCGTTAACATCTCATTACGGGCGCAGCCATCTTTGTTTGTCGAGTACCTCGCTGAACTCCACTTAAGGGGGCGTGCCTCGGTGTAATTTCGCGAGACAGCTTGGAGATTTCACACTTTGGGATGGTGTACGATTCATCTGGAATGCCGCATAACTATGTGCACAGGGAGATTCACGCCCCCCGTCGTTACCATGGCAAACTCCAACAAACAAACCAGACTAGATAACAAAAACATATGGGAAAATGTCAGCTGACAGTATATCAAAGCAGGTTTTGGAGAAGTTTTGGGCGAAAAATGATTTAATTTCTTCCAGAAGAAAGGGACTACATTACGCTTCGGAGGGGTATATATTCAAAACCTTATGATACATACTGGAGGTGACAAGCTTAAATTCAGTTGGTATTCTGGCCTGCAACACAGTCTGATCCACATAACACACTTTTTCTTGTCCCGTTGCGTCTTGGGTAAAGGGATGAAATATACCCCTTTCTGTAGCTTCTTGGGATACCGACTGGCCGTGTTACATTTACCCCAAGCACATCGTTTGACCATTAAATTGATATATTATGCCTCCTCCCTGTTTTCAATGGAGTTGACCGAGTATAGTTGAGGCTGGAATGTCATTGGCTCAGCTGCGTTCTAAGGGCGGGGCTTAGCGACAGGTCAATTGTCCGCCGATCTAGGGTGCGTGTGCGTATTTATACATATATCGTGGAACCGGTGTGGGTACCAGATTGACTCGGCTGCCAGATCGACTCGGGTCCTGCGCTTACAGATGACGTATCGACGCTTGACGTATCGACACAAGCCAACGGACAAAACCCGGGGGTTGTTTATAAAAGGGGCTCAATCATGGACATAAAAAGAAGGCTCAATCCGTTTTGGTTTTGATTTCATTGAACGCAGCCCGTTCTTTTGCACAAACAAAGCCATTGGAAACACGTCTTAAAGCACTGATGAATGCATATGTAACCCAGTTCGTGTTAGGGACTCTTATTCTGAAGGGGGAGAACGGAATTGTCTGCGTGTGGGTCGCTGTTTTGACTCTTTGTTGGGGGCGCTGGAAATAGAGTGGATCTCCCCGTTCAGTGAATTGAGTTAACCGATTCTTCTTTTATATATGTCCCAAGTATAGGCAATAATAATTTGTACATTAGATTATTATTCATAGTTTAGAAAACAAAAGGAGATCGTTAATATTTGGGAATAACATGAGAATGAATGAAACGCGCATGCGCATTTAAAAGACAGCGTTTACAGGAAGTGCGTCATTATTGTGCATCAAGGACCCCGAGTTGATCTGGCAGCCGAGTCAATCCGGTACCCACACCGGCCCTGAAACTGTTTGATCTTTTCGTTAATATGAAAGGTGACATGTTTTTGCATTTGCAAGGCTGAGTTATTAAAAAGCATTAAACTGTAGAAATGAGCATACTTCAACATTGGTCATTTATCCCTGGGGTCTGCAAGTACGGTGCTGACATGTTTCTTTTTCATGATTCAGATACCGGCGAAGTCGAGCCAACGGCGCCGCTGCCGGTGAATGAGGGTTTCACCAAAGAGCAGACCCTCTTCCTCATCCAACAGATCCGCCTTGAGCTAGGCGGCGAGGGACCCGCGACCGCGACCTCCTTCGACGACCTCAACCGGCGGCTGAGGTCTGGGAAGAAGTCAAAGAAGGTGTTGTGGGAGGAGATGGCTGCGAAGCTTGCGGGGCAGTTCGGGGAGCACTTCCTGCAAGAAAAGGTGTGTCGCAAGTGGCTGACGCTGACGGAGGGCTATAAGAAAGTCAAGGAGAACACGGCGTTGACGGGCAGGGGGCCGGTCCGCTTCCAGTTCTACAAGGAGATGGACGAGATGGTGGTGTGGTGCGACAGTCCTCCGTCCCCAGCGCCGGTGGACACGGCTCCCTCGCCGGCGCCCTGCACCAGCACAGGGCTGTGGGACCCGCTCAGCGGGGCTCCCTCCCCAGCGCAGCCCGCCAGCGCCTTCCCCCCGTCTCCTGCTTCCTCGGCAGCCAGCCCACCTCAAGTCCCAGCTCCCACCAGACCCGTTGACTCCTCGACTTCCGCTTCCTTGCGGAAGCGGAAGAGGAGGGCGGACCTGGAGGACACAAGGGAGGATGAGCTGTTGGCCTACCTTGAGAGCTCTGACGGCGCTGCCATGGCTGCTTCACAGAAGCGGCATGAAGAGTGCCTGAGCGAGATGAAGGCGCTGAGGGAGGATCGGAGGGAGCTCCTCCAGCTGTTCAGCCGGATGGTGGACAAGATGTGAGGCGGGCATGACGACAGCAGACACAAACGTTTAAAGAAGACTTTCTCTTTTTCTATTTTAACGTTTTATTTTTTCAAGTTAGATTAACCTTTTGTTTTGTACTCTCAACAAAGTGTGTGCTAAATTTCACTGAGTACATCTCTACTAGCCTACTAAGATCGTCATGACGCAAATTCCCCTTTCAGTTTTCCTTTAACGAAAATTTGATCAGGATAGTATCCTGATCCTAACCTATATAAATCTCAGCCAAGTACTATTGAATTCTACATTAGAGACTAGAACATTTCAACAATTGGGCCTAAAAAATTCACCAGAGAAAGTGCATCTCAAAAAGGAAATTAACCCTAAAGCTAAAATTACAAATCAACAAAAGTAACATGATGGGATTTTGATTGCAATCACGTTTTTTCGGTTGAAAACTGTTTAGTTTGGATCTGTTTGGATCAATTCACTTACAAACTACCTTTCCCATAATGCACTATGATGTATCACGGAAGAAAAAAAAATCCAAGCAGGCGGTCCGACGTCCAAGGTGCAGATAAAAGGATCTTCTGTGGACTTTATGTTAAAACAATACTTGTGTTAGATCAGTGTTAACAGTTCACCTCCTTTATTACATAATAAAGAAAAATCGTTTCGGACTTGCATTGCAACACTGGAATGAGCACTTTCTGAACAAGAGGTAAACAATTGGGCTTTAAGTAAACTTTGATGCACTGTTGTTTCGGGAGTTTATTCCCGAAAGCCTTGACACTTACTGGCTTGGTTAAATGTCAATGGACGTGGTTGTTGTGTTTAACATAAAAATGAACAAAAGATGTGTCTTTGAACGTCATTTAGTGCGGTCTAAACTACTTTGAAAATGTAATTGCTCTCTTTTTTCAGAAGACTTAAAAAAATGTCAAAGACTCAGAGAGTGGGAGAACGGTTGCCTGAGGATGTTGGCACTGATGATTGCATGGATTCATACACGTATACTTACAGTCCCGATTTACTGAAGTACGTATGTCCAAGTTATATCCTCTCAATTATTATGCTTTTTCTTTTCTCAGATCACATTGAATATAGGGTATCATGATATAACCTCTGTAATTCCATTATAATAGCCAGTTTGTCTTATATCTAGGGATCAAGTAGCGTTCATAACTGGTGGGGGCTCTGGCATCGGGTTTCGTATAGCAGAGGTGTTCATGAGGTAAGTCGAATGCTAAACCATAATATACGTGTAACCTAATGTCAGCGTCCAATGAAACCAAACATTTACTTGTGTGACTGTTCTGGGTCTTTCATAAATCTTCTGCAGTAGTCTGACAGGGTGATTTAATTAAGTCATACTAAGTGACTAACTACTAGCTGAAGTTCAACCTGATTCATTTTTCCTCCCGTCAGGCATGGCTGTGACACAGTGATTGCCAGCAGGAACCTGGATAAACTAAAAGAGGTGACATAAAGTGACATGACACGATATTACAGAACTATTACAGGAAAGTATGTTAGACAACACTGCAAAGTTATTTCATAACTTTAAGGTGTGTGTGTGTGTGTGTGTGTGTGTGTGTGTGTGTGTGTGTGTGTGTGCTACGCTTCTGTCCAGGCAGCTAACAAGCTGTCGACTGCGACCGGACGCCGCTGCCTGCCTCTGCATATTGATGTCAGAAACCCTGAAACCATCACTGCAGCCGTGGAGGAGACTCTGAAAGAACTGGGCCACATCAACATCTTGATCAACAGTAGGTCTTCTTATCTGTTGATGTGTGTGACTCTCTCACAGCCGTACCCAAGCATGTATACATACATACATACATACATAATGGTATTTTGTTTGAATAACTGCTGATTGTTGTAATTTTAATAATAGCCAAAACTTTCTTTATTTGTTGTTGATTCATTCATTTATTGGGTGCTCTCATCAACATTGATATCATGGTCTGCGTATACAACATGTGTAGTGGTGGTGGGTGAAAGAGCAGCTATATCAGTTGTGCTGTGAATAATTGACTCCTACAGTCTCTCCCTCTTTCATCCTCAACCATTCTACCCCCCTCCTCTAGGGGGTCTGATTGAGTTCACTGGGCTGGAGCCTTCCATGAAGTCACCAGAGTCATGCCCGATGTATAAACTTGCATGTACTTCCCGCATACATGTTACTTTTTTTGCTTCATAATGGCATTGCCTACACCTTAAATATGTGTTTGAATTACTTCAAAAAAGATGCAGCTGGCAACTTCCTGTGCCCGGCATCGGCCCTCTCCTTCAACGCCTTCAAAACTGTGATGGAGATTGACACCATGGGCACCTTCAATGCCAGCAAAGTGATCTACGAGAAGTGGTTCAAGGTCTGGTGAAAAGACATGCTTCCTGTCTCAGTCAGCAACAATTTTCAGCTGTTTAATATAGTTCATCTGCCAAGAAAAACATCAATTACATGTAGCAAATGGTGCCATTCATAAGGATGATTAAATCTGTAAAAGTTCTAGCAAAATGCCAGCGATTTTAAAAACACCCACTTTACATTCACTATCCGTTTGCGTTGCTCTGTTAAAACAATACAAGAATCAAACTATATTCTTACTCTGTGTGCTTTGGGCTTAATGTGGTTTCTCTGAGCAGGATCATGGCGGGAACATCGTGAATATATCCGCAACTCTGGGCTACCGGGGCCAGGGCCTACAGGTGCACGCAGGCTCTGCCAAGGCAGCCAACGGTAACTCGCCTACACCTGTACTCCGCTACACCTGAACCCCATATCCAATCTTTAATAAAAATGCAAATATCAGGCCAATATATATTGGATTTCAGATATATCGTGTATAGATATATACAAACCTACTCCCTTCCACCTGTACTCACCGTTGTGATCCACAGATGCCATGACCAGACACCTGGCAGTGGAGTGGGGCCCCAGCGGAGTGAGGGTCAATACCCTGGCCCCAGGGCCCATCTCGGGCACCGAGGGCTACCGCAGGCTTGGTAAGCATTATTTATTTGTATGTTGGCCAAATATTTATTTCTCACCACTGTCCCACTATATGGGTCTCATTAAAGACACATTCTAAGTATTCTAAGAAATATGACCTCTAATCATCTTTGGAGTGATATATGTAAAGGGAATGTGAACTAAGTAACATCACGTAAGGCGCCATTTTGTGAGACGGCAACTAAGCGACCTTTAACCATGGTGCGTTCACCATAGCAATCGACGCTGTGTGAGGTCAACTTCACATTCCTTATTATGGCATCCAATCTCAAGCTATGTGACGCTTCTTTGCCTGTAGATGTTGAACAACCCTGTTGTTTGCAGGCTCATTGTTCTTGCTGGGTTGGAGGCACAAGTTTACTTAAAAAATAATAATAATCTAATCGAATTAAAAAAAATTGAATTTTACGATTTTTTTTTTATTTGAGGACATTTAACTGTTTTTCAAAATATAATAAGGAGATATTCATTAGTAATCTCTGCCTTACGACTCAAACCCCACGCCTACCCACATTTTACTTTACCTGAAGACAACTTTGAGAAATAGAACCCCCCCCCCCCCAAATAAAATACAATTTATAAAATACCTTTTGCTGAAATGTGACCCATTTGCATGCCTTAAATGAATGTCTGTGTTCTCAGTGCCCTTATTTGGTTGTATTCATACCTTTTTTAAACAAAACCTTTCTGGTCACCATAGGTAATGCATCTTTCTCCTCTAAAGCTGGTATAGCTTATGGGGCAATACAAGGTTATATCCATGTTTATTTTCGAAACGACATGCTACCACTTGCTCGCAAAGATATACCTTCCCCTGAGACAGCTATGAGCTGCTGTGAAGATTTGCCGATGTGGTTTATTATAATGTTCTCCTGGTCCTTGCAGGAGGGCCCCAGGGTGAGGCCAGGGGAGCCTTCAGCTCCATACCTCTCCAGCGGGCAGGAAACAAGACGGAGATGGCGCACGGCGTCCTGTTCCTGGCCAGCCGGGTGTCATCCTACATGACGGGTGCCGCGCTGGTGATGGATGGAGGGGCGTGGCTCACCTCAGCCAATGACGTGGCTGCGATGCTGGGTATAGCCTCTAACTCTGCTAAGCTCTGAACCAGCCCCACCTCCTCCTGGCCCAGGTGTGTAGGAGGAGGCGGGGCTTACAGATTTTTATTACTTTTTTAAATAGTGTTGAAGTGTGTGAGTTCTGTTACTGTGGGGAGCAGGCCGGCCCTAGATGTCAAATTATTTTCAATAATTTATCAATTTGATTCAACATGCTACCTATAAGGCCAGGTTGATGGCCGTTCTGCAATTCTCCCAAACTCACAGATCCGGTCCGTACCTGGTTATATTTACCTGCTATGAAACGTTTCTGCTCCATTTAAGCCATTAAAATGACGTCAAGATCTGTCTTTTATTTTCAGGCCATTGGTCGACTGAAGCTAGGAGGGACAAGTGATGAAACCAGAGACTACCTGAACCTTCTTGTTGATTGCTTCGGTTGTTGCTAACATGCTATTCTGTTTTGGGGTAAAGGGCTGGAGTGTTGTGAATAATATCTCACAAGTCGACCAATAAAGTTAATGTACTGCAATCATAAATATTATATTATTACTTTTACCTGTGGCTACGGTTTTGTTACAGTATCATAAATGATGTATGAACCCAATTACTGTGTATCGGCTGTTTCAAGTTAACATCAGAATCAGAATCAGAATCTCTTTATTGTCATTGCACAAAGTGCAACGAAATTGGGGTAGAGGCTCTCAAAATAAGTGCTTTTAAAACAAAAACTAAATGAGAAAATGAGTATTTTTTTAAAATAAATATAGAATGTTGAACTCAAACAAATATATACATTTTAAAATATCAGCCAATTTTAAAGGTCAGATTGGTATGATAATGCAGTAATTTATAATTCTGCATTATTTAGAGAAATAACAGCTCTGGGGTAGAAACTGTTTTTAAGCCTATTTGTTCTTGATCTGATTGCCCTGTAGCGCCTCCCAGAGGGCAACAGTTCAAACAGGTTATGGCCTGGGTGGGATGAGTCTCTCAGGATGCTATGAGCTCTCCTGAGGCAGTGTCTATTGTACACATCCTCAAGAGAGAGAAGAGGACATCCAATGACTTTTTGTGCCGTTTTTATGACCCTCTGGAGCGCTTTCCTCTCAGCTGCAGTGCAACTGGCAAACCACAGCGAGATGCCGTAGCTTAGGACAGTCTCAATGGTGCAGCGATAAAGGGTCATCAGCATTTTCTCCTGAAGATTGTTCTTCCTGAGGATCCTTAGGAAGTACAATCTCTGTTGGGCCTTTTTCATAAGCGCCTTGGTGTTTATTGTGCAGGTCAGGTCCTGCTGAATGTGCATGCCCAGGAACCTGAAGTCCGAGACTCTCTCCACGCTCTCCGTTCATATAGATGGGCTGAATGTCCGGCTTATTCCTCCTATAATCAATGATCAGCTCTTTGGTCTTTGAGGTGTTGAGGATGAGGTTGTTCTCCGCACACCATGCAGACAGTCTTTGGACCTCCTCCCTATATGCAGTCTCATCCCCACCTGAGATGAGCCCCACCACTGTTGTATCATCCGCAAACTTAATGATGGTATTGCTGGGGTGGCTGGGGATGCAGTCATTGGTGTAGAGAGTGTAGAGTAGGGGGCTCAGCACGCAGCCCTGTGGGGAGCCGGTGCTGATGCTAAGTTCAGAGGAAAGATGGGCACCTACTCTAACTCTCTGGGAGCGCTCTGTCAGAAAGTCTTTGATCCAATAACAGATGGGTTGTGAAAGACCCAAGGCCATTAGTTTGGTGAGAAGTCTGTTTGGTATGATGGTATTGAAAGCAGAGCTGAAGTCTATGAAGAGCAGCCTGGCGTAGCTCCCCTGATGTTCTTCGTGTTGCAGCGTGGTGTGGAGTGCGGTGGCTATGGCGTCCTCTGTAGACCTGTTTACTCTGTATGCGAACTGGTGGGGGTCCGGACTAGTTTCTCGAAACACTTCATGATGACTGGTGTAAGGGCCACCGGCCGGTAGTCGTTGAGGCTGCTGACAGTAGTCTTTTTTGGTATAGGAATGATTGTGGAGGACTTCAGGCAGGGTGGGATCTTGCACTGGGACAGGGACTGGTTGAATATATCAGTGAAGACATCAGCCAGTTGGTCTGCGCAGTCTCTCAGCACTCTCCCCGTCACAGCATCCGGTCCAGCAGCTTTCCTAGGATTCACTGCCCGTAGTGTGCGCCTCACCTCATGTGCCTGCACTGTGAAGATGTCGTTGCTGGGGGCTGGTGGATGTGATGGGGCCACCTCCAGTGTCTCAGCCTCGAAACGGGCAAAGAAGCAGTTTAGTTCCTCAGATAGCGAGGCATCACCGTTGGTTACTGTGAGGTTGCTGGACTTGTAGTTTGTGATGTGTTGGACCCCCTGCCACACCTGCCGTGAGTTGTTGCTGCTGAAGTGGTCCTCAATCGTCCTCTTATATGCTGTCTTGGCCTCCCTGATGCCTCTCTTCAGGCAGGTGCACATTAATTAATGCACATTAATAGAACAATTAGCTCATGGCAATGCACTGCTTGCTATCCAGACTTTCTCAACAGTGATTTTTGATTTGAATTGACATTTTTATTTCAAATATGCACATTTGGAAAGGAGTGGGAAGAAGTATACACTTGTTTAATCCCACCCCCTTTCATTAAATCATACAATAATTATAAACTACTACCCGTTTCCTTTACTTAAATTAAACTTGCAATTAATACCTGGAAGAATAATTACATAATAAAGTTTCCCACTTGGAAGCAAAAAACATATTTTCTAAAGCTAAGTAAAAACGACATTATATATAGCATAAACATGTATACATACAAGTTCATCCGTACAAGTACATATACACATGAATTCATACACAAATGCCCATTATACACACAGCCTCACCACCACCTCAGTTTATAATGGGAGTGGCATCATGGCACTGTTAGCAACACCCCCACCCCAGATGATCAGCCCAACAATGGATCCGGCCATCCAAGTCGGGTCCGCCGCCGCCGCAGGACAAACCCTATCATTAAATGTCAGTATTTTTGACTGTAGAAATAGTGAATGAGTACGGTCCAGATATCCAACCCTGTTAATGATTCGTACTGCCTTTTTTTGTAGTATAGTTAAAGAGTAAAGTAAGCTTTTATAAGTGTTATGCCAGACTTCCACACAGTAAGTTAAATATGGTGAAACTAGTGAACAGCAAAGAATGTGGAATGAGTTGTAATCCAGAAACGGTTTTGCTTTATTTATTACCGCAATGCTCCTTGATAACTTAGTTTTTACATGTTTAATATGTGGTTTCCAACTAATTTGATCATCAATAGTGACTTCAAGGAATTTTATTTCAGAAACTCTTCAATACCCACCCCATCAATTGAGATATGTACCCCTGTAGCCTGTACCATTTCCAAACAGCATGAATTTGGTCAAAATTAAGAATAATTTATTCTGATCAAACCATATTTTTGAGTTAACCATTTCCTTCATAATGTCATCCTGCAATTGCTTTAAATCATGTATCATCAGCAAAAATGACTTATTTCAGTATCTTCGACCCTTTACATGTATCATTGTTATCAGTTTAGGCCTCAACACTGACCCCTGGGGGACACCAAAGGCAATGTCAAAACATAAAGAAGATCAATCTCCAAACTTCACAAACCGAAGCCTCCTATTTAGGTAACCTTTGACCCAGTCTAGAACCACTCCCCTGATGCCATACCTTTCCACTTTATGAATTAATATATCATGATTAATAGTATCTGTGGCATTTGTGATTTCTTCATTTGATTATATTAATTCCAGTGTTGTTGATCTGTTTGAACGAAAACCTTTGACTTACAGCGAGTAGTTGGTGCTTTTCTAAGAATATATCTAACCTATTATCTATTATCTATTATCTGTATTTTTTCTTTACCCTCAAAAAAGAAGTACTTGGGATAGTTGCTAGATTTGGTACCATTTCTTATAATACTGTTGAAAGAATTCCATATTCCTTTGATGTTTTTTTTATTATCATTTAGTAATTTCTATATCTAACCAATTATCTAAAACTTTTTCGAATATTTTTTAAAATTGTGGTAGTTAAGAGACGGGCCCATAGTTTGTTAAGTGGTGTTTGCTCCCAGTTTTAAACAGAGGTATTACTTTAGCTATCTTCATTTCATCTGGGAAAGAGCCGGTTTGAAATGATAAATGACAAATATAGGTTAGTGGTTTTGAAATTCCCGTAACAACCTTTTTCACCAGTGCCATGTCAATGTCATTGAAATCAGTGAACAATTTGCTCCTTCGGTTATTTACAATATCCAAGATTTAATTTTCCTCCACATTATACACAAAAACTTAGAAATTAGGATTTCTCTCCAACACTCCCTCCATTTCCTTACCAGTTAGGGTTTTTTCTACAAGATCGGGCCCCACAGTGCCCACACTGACAAAGAATTTATTAAAGCTGTAAGATCTTCAGTATTTTTCCTTTACCCTCAATAAAGAAGTACTTGGGATAGCACATAGGATAGTTGCTAGATTTGGTACCATTTCTTATAATACTGTTGAAAGAATTCCATATTCCTTTGATGTTATTTTTATTATCATTTAGTAATTTCTCATAAGAATCTTTCTTATTTGTCTTGAATGTGCTAATTTATTCTTATATTTTTTATATCTATTTTCTGTTTCTTTAGTTTTCACTCTTCCAAATTCTCTGTAAAGAGTGTTTTTCTTTTTGCAAGCTTTTAGTAATCCCTTCGTGATCCATTGGCAACTAAAATAAAACAGTATGTTTTATTTTACTGTTCCACTCTCTTAATGGACAATTCATATCATATAATGTACTGAACATTCTTAGAAAGGTCTTGTAAGCACTATCAACGACACCATTTTCATAAATGTAATCCCAACTCTGCCTCAACAAATCGTGTTTCAATGAATTTGTGGAATCCTCTGTATTCAGTTATTTTATTTTTTTTGGAAATAGGCTCATACATTGTGTCGATGAAATCATCTATAGCTTTAATTTAACTTGGATTATCAGGTCAATATTAAAATCTCCAAAAATGAAAACAGCTTTGTTACTCTTATTTGAAAACATGCATTAAATCCACTCCGTGATTCCTTCAATGTACCTGGCTCTCTATAAAAATAAATGATCGATTATTATTTTTAAGGAAATATGTAGTTAACTTTTAAATCAGAGTGCGATACATAAATGTTTCCGCAACTTCCTGGTATGACAGACGAGGGCGCTAGAGCACAACCTTCATTGGGATTGACACGTTACCATATTGTTTTCAGTTATGTGTAACATTATCCGTTATAGATTTATCATAGTTTTGTATTCAAACAGCGTGGTCAGACATTAGGCCTACTGTAAACAACTACTCTCGTTTTTGAGATGGTTACATGATCTGTGTCTGTGTGTGCTCTTGTGGTTGAGATCAGAATTTTCAGGTTTATTTGTAATACGTGCTGGGAACCAAGAGTCAATGTCATTATATTGCCATTCAATGGTTTGATTCCAGCTATCCTGAACCCGGCAACAAGTGCAACAGGGTGAAATATGGATTTGACTCTGATTTGCAGTGCAGCTCAGATACAACATAAAATAAAGATGAACAAAAAGTGCCTTTCTTTGAAAACGAATACTACACCGTGCAGTATCCATCCATGAAATAACATTTATTTTGATGTCCCCTCGTTCAAATAAACGGGGTTATGGATTCTGAATCCTAAACACACTGCGGTGTGTGTTGTACGCTTGCGTGGGACGTCAGTTGTGTGTTCCTGTGAGTGCGGTCGGCTGGAGAAGGGGAGGGGATGTGAACGCCGCCGCTGCTGATGCTGATGCGAGAGCGATCTGCCTGCTGTTGTGATCGGCCATCACCAGTGGATCATCCACAGACGATCTTTGACACACTATTGTCGTTTTCTCCGTGGGTTTCGGCGTGTCTTGCGACCGCATCTGCATCGTTTCTTTTTTTTCCGGGGGGACAGATGCCGGATAAAGACCTCGTTTCCCCCCTGGCCTGCTGTGTGTCCACATACAGGTGGATGAATCCTGGGAGGTTTGATCCGCTGGCGCCGCCGCACAACAACACGGAGAAAAACCCCGTCGGTTCAGAGAGCCAGTGAACATCGTCGTTGCGTGTGGGAATACGAGGTTGTTTTTCGATAAAGCAATGATGAGGAAGATAGGGGAGGTGGGGGCGACTGTTTGCCGTGCTAATCCGCTAACAGGCTAATTTGGCTAGCTAGCTAGCGTCACTGACACCGAAAATACGGGATGCTCGAAAAGTGCGTCGCTGCCAAAGTCACTACGTTAAAACGGAATTATAGGCCTGTTAAATGCGAACAGATTCGCGGTGATGCTAGGTTTCGAATCATGACACTGGCCGCAAGGACACTTCCCGTCAGCATCGACTTTGGATTTAAAATGATGATAACAGTTCGGAACGTTACATATCGATTCTTTTTTGATTAAGTGGTGTTTTTTTTACGTCGCTGACTCTGTACGAATTCTCCTCCGGTCGATCGAAGGGTGAGACGTTATTCGGCTGAAGCGCCAGCCTCATTCATCAGCCCGTCGTGTTGACATCAGCCCGAAGCGTTTGGTAACGTCCACCGACGAGCCTGTCAGCTGTTTAGATGCCGTTTAAATCTCCCTGTTTGTGCTGGCAGTGTATTAATGCATGTCATATGTTGATTGAAATAATCGGTGAATAAAGTGGAACGAGCATCGCGTTGTTATTTAGGTCAACCGAACCCTCTACCTGTTTAATTGTTATACTAGTCGGTTTGCCGATCACCTCGCTTCCCGCTGTTAACGAACGCCACTTAAGTCGATCGATCTGGAAGGTCACCACCGATCTTTATCGGAGCTACGCAATAAGTGTGGGTTCAGTACACAGAATTCCAAAATTACATTTGCGATATGCTGGGTTAACCGAAAGAGCAATGTCGCCTTTCAAATTAAAGATCCTATCTTTGGGGTAAGACGTGACGGGTCAAGTTGAACCAGACGAGAGTCCACCTGTATGGAGGATGTGCTCTCAGCCCCTCGAGGGCTCAGCGAGTGGCGATCCAAACGCCCATCTCTAGACTTTCTCACTTTAGATTCGGACAAAGGCACAATGTTTCCTCCAAACAACAGTGACCAGACTGGTTTGGTTTCGGTAAACAGAGACCAGGACAATGATTTAGGGAGCAGGAAAGAGTTTCTCCAGGAAGGTGAGGCTAACCTCGATAACCTGTTGAGGAGTGCTGGGTATTTCTGTGCAGAGGATGTTATCCAGCTACAAGGAGTCACACACTCCTCCCCACCGCACCTCCCCATCACAGAGAAACCAGAGGAAGCAGAAGATAACAGCGACCGCAGCCTGTCATGGCTCTTTGGGCCTGGCTCCCCTGACCTCCTGTGGGGCAGCTCACTGGAAGGTCTCCCACAGGAAGGGTCTGTCCAGGACCAGACCGGCCAGGGGGACGAGATTAATTTAATCTCCCTCAGCGTGCCTTCCTCGCCAGGGAAGGAAGTGCCCAGGACTTCTGAGCACAGGTTATACACGACTACTCTGTTGGAGGATCTCCTCTCCGGGGACCTGCCGTTCTCCTCTGCTGCGCTCCTCCGCCCTCGTTGTTTGGGAGAGCACCAACCACAGGGTGTCACCCAGGAGCCAGTCGGGGAAGCGGAGGGTGGGGCCTCTCAGTCACCTGAGAGCGGAGCCCCGCCCGCGTCTGGGAACAAGACCCCTCAGAGTTCACCTGATATCCACCACCTGCACACTGACTGCGCGAGCACACCGCAAGACATTGCAGACGGATCCCTGCCTTCATTGGACTCAGAGTTTCCCGGCTGTCCAGGAAACTGCAGCCTTTCTCCCATTGGTCCGTCCCCACTCACCTGCCCAGGTGAGCCGCTGGATTCCCCAGAGGAGAAGTCTGAGGGCGGGCTGCCGGCGCCTGCTCTCGTCGACGCACACCCATCCCACGGCGCAGGTGAGTGTGAGTCACCTGCACCCTGCTCGCCGGCCCCCGGCACCCCCACCGCCGCCGCCTCCGCCCCGCAGCCCTCGGAGACGCGGCCCTCCGATGAAGGCGTTCCGGCGGTGGACGAGCTACCTGGCGACCCAGGCTCCCCGGAGAAGGCCTGTGGGGTGGGCGTGATGGACCAGCAGGTTGCCACTGGACAGGAAGATGTGGCGGCCGTCGTGGTGGATCTGTGCTCGAAAACCGAGGAGCCGCCATGCCCGGCCATCGGTCCCGCCTCCCCTCTGAATTTAACGGCTGGCGCTGACAGCGTCACTAGACCCACCACCCCGAACCAGGCAGGCCCCGAGTCTGATTCCGCAGGATCGTCCTCTCCAGAACCTCCAGAGTGGACTAGCGGTAAATCCCAAGAGGACCGGAGGTCTCTCGCCAAGATCGTGGCGCCTGACTCCTTGCCCATGGTTTCCACGGTTACCCAGAAAGAGGAGAGTGTGTCTCCACTGAAGGCGGTGTTTGATGCGCTGGACCAAGATGGGGACGGGTTCGTTCGGATCGAGGAGTTTATGGAGTTTGCTGCTGCCTATGGCGCTGATCAGGTGAGGTGTGTGTGTGTGTGTGTGTGTGTGTGTGTGTGTGTGTGTGTGTGTGTGTGTGTGTGTGTGTGTGTGTGTGTGTGTGTGTGTGTGTGTGTGTGTGTGTGTGTGTGTGTGTGTGTGTGTGTGTGTGTGTGTGTGTGTGTGTGTGTGGCCTCTTGTTTGCCTGAGATGACGTTTAAAACAGATGAAGGTATTGTGTGTCTTATCCTGAAGGATTTCAGAATTGATTTTGGCGTTCCATACATTACAGTACTTCCTGTTTATCCCAAGGTCCGAGCCAAACAGAATCAGTCCATCCCAGTGATGTAATGGAGTGAGTGCAGCGTTTCAGGTTACTAAGTGGACGATGATATTTCACTGTGTTGGAAACCAATAAACAAAGCAGAATACAGCCAGACTGAATTTGAGAGTTGTGACTAAGTGTGAGCTAGGGGTGGGGGGGAAATTAACACCCACACCTCTTAAATAGGCTGTTCCTATTGGGGTGTGTTCTTCATTATCACCACATGTGTTATCAAGCCTGATCACATTATACTAAAGTACAGTTTTGTTTGAAAACTTCATTATCATTGATCTTGAGCTCAAGGTCAGCCATTGAAGGCAATATGAAAATACCCTGCAATAAACATGACCTAAACGTGTTTAACTTCAACAGGAGACAAGTAGCAAAAAAGAACGGATAATTTATTTAGCAACCGTGGGGTGCATCTAGCTTTGAATGCTGGGTCACATCCAGCAATGGGAGAATACAAGGGGGTTGGTTTACCTGAGGAAACCTAACCTAACCTGAGCTATTGCTACGCTGCGGACTTCTGGTACGTGTTATTTAGCCACACAGCTCTGTAGCCATAGGCCAGTGGCCCAGTGCTACCTGCCTGGTCACACTGTGCTCTGTTTGCACCCCAGCAGACCAAACCAATCAAATGAGATTATTAAGGTGAGCACATAATCACCCTAGGGCGGTGTGGGCCTGTTTTATCTTCATGGATAATCTTTTAATGTTGTGTTACTGGGATTAAACACATTTTAATCGTAATAAACCTATTGATTTAGCACATTTAATGCAAGGATGGCAGCTCTCAGTTGACTTGTCAAAGGACTTTGTGTTCGCACAGCTCTTGTTCTGTATGCTTCAAGTAAATATTTTTTTGGCAAATGCCACTTTCCTCTTCAAATTCAAAATCATTTCCAATTAGTTGTATGGTTCTGACACAGGTTCAATGTTTTTTTTTTGTGTGTGCAATGTTGTGCCAAGGAGCTGGCATTTTGGAATGATCGCTTTGCATGTGTTGGGTGATGGGGAAGAAGATTTAAAGCCACATGGGTTGCTGGAGATGGGTGAATTACTGCTTTGGGACTGTTATCCAGGCAGTGGAGGTGGTTGTCCGGTAACTGCAGGGTTTCGAGGGGCCTGTTGAAGTGTCATAGAGCAACGCAGCTCACCAATAAATGCTCCCTTTGAGGTGTGTGTGTGTGTGTGTGTGTGTGTGTGTGTGTGTGTGTGTGTGTGTGTGTGTGTGTGTGTGTGTGTGTGTGTGTGTGTGTGTGTGTGTGTGTGTGTGTGTGTGTGTGTGTGTGTGTGCAAGCATTTTGAGGGTCTAGTATTCAGAAAAGCGCTGTTGAAATGCTTCCCCGTTCCTTTTATGTGAATCCCACAAAGCAGAGGGCTCTGTTAGTTCGGACTGCATTCGGCTAATACTGGCACGTATTATTACTACAACCACGCTGGGATAAGCTCCTAATCTATATTGGGTGAGTTTTCAGGAGTTAGGGTTTAGGTGGCCTCAAAGGCATATTGCTGCTAACGAAGTCTGTCAGCGCTGTACAACCCCCCACATGTCAGTGTCTCCGTTTCCATAAGTCCTGGTTGGCGTTTAATCTCTTGGGTTCTTCGCATGCTGTTGCTGCTTCAGGCCTCAGCAGGACCCCACTACTTGCATAGACACTCATTCCTATTCCAAGCTCTTCCTCGAAGCCACCAAGGATGGTTTGAAGCAAAATCCCCATCCCGAAATGTTCCCAGGTTAAACAGCATGTTTTCTGCATAGCCTGAGAGAGATGACGTGAGGACTTTATTCTGGTCCCTCGCAGCCTTTGAACCACTTGCATCAGCAGCATCACAGCCTCTTTAGTTCCTTTTGTGTGAAACCATGAATAGTCTTACAGGCCTTTTGTGTTCCTGAGGTGCTCTTCAGAGAGATAAGATGGCTATGGTCTCTCTGCCCCACCTTGTATTGTTTCCATATGGGTCATTGGCGGCCAGACGGCCGACAACATCACTGCACACGAAGTGAGGCGGGCCTCTTTAAAAGACTCCACCAAGGGGTAATGCGTCCAGCATGTGTGCCCTACCTGTGCAAATAACCTCCCAATTGAAATAATGTTCACCTGCGCTGGCTGTGATAACATGTTGGCTATTTCCCCAACTATTATTATTTGTATTGCTGTTAAACGCACACTCCTCATTTAGTTACATTGTGCATTTGCTTGGAATGGACCTAATGATGGCTAGTGGTGCTAGTTTGATAGGAAAATATATTTTTTGTAATACTGTCCTGCTAACCCTCCATGGGCATTTTTTTTGTTCTTGTGGGTACCCTTTTCGGCAACAGTTTTTTATACAATCCTGCTGAATGGGAGCGTGCGTTTTGAAAGAGTAGGGTCTTTTTTTTTTAAAAGCTCCCAGATTAGCAGACAGTGTCTTTGGCTGACTAATCATGCTTTTTAATCCAGCCTCTCCCACGTCAAAGCCTGTGTTGTGTGTTGGTGGACCCCCCCCCCCCCCACACTTCCGGCCAGCCAGGCTGGGCTTTGGGCTGGATCAAGAGCAGAATGGCTTTTTGTCCCGCGTCAGAGCGCTTGTTCGGGTCAGGTACTGTCGGTCACCTGCCTGTGACCCTGTGCTTCATGCCAGAAAGAGAATGGATTTTTTAGTTTTGTTTGGGCTGCCTCGTAGCACTCCAGATATAGCTGGTCTGAGATACCGGGGATGCGTTTAATTTCCTGTGCTGCTTTGTTTGTTGTAACTTAAGGCTTGGAAAGATTTGTTGAGGCTGGGTGACCAGGATTGTGCAGATTGATTGCTCCGTGTCTATCCGAGCACCGGTATTGGATGTTCAGTTGCCCCGGGAGACGGGCAGGTTCGTCACTCCTCACAGCAAGGTGAGCTCCTCGGGTGCCTCTCGGATTCCTCCTCTCTCGTGACTCGTAGTGGAGGGGAGGGGGGAGGACGGAGGACGGGGTCCGGGTTCTTCGTTTACCAGAAAACAAAAGCCCGCTGGAGTATCATCTGTATTTGAGGAATGTCCTCTGTTGACGTGCTCCAAGTGGCTCTGTGGGGAGGTTGGCACCAACACTGGGATCAATGGGAGCAACACGTCACTATCATATTGATGTGACAATATGTAGATGACTGATCTATCTATATCACAATCTTTTCAAATCCCAAACATTAAATATTTTGGGACTCATATCTATATTTATATACGGGACATATTTCCGTAATGCACAGAATAGAGGTTGACACTTTAGTCAAGACGGTTTCACTCAAGCCCATAGATTATGTAAGGTATATTGTATGGTTGGTCATTATCGGGAAAATAAGGCTTATTTTCGACAATGACCGGCGTTCTATACATTATCCCGCTTATTACACGGCTTCTTGCCAAAACGAAAAAATAACTTCACATGGTGTGTCTTTTTACAATTTATTTGTTACCATTCCTAGTGTTGATCAACGGAGAAATAGTTCACCAAAGATGTTGACGTCGCCTAGCAACCGAATACGCTCGGGTTGATACCAGGCTACTTGCGGAGTGTTATGAAAGACGTGAATTGACAGCGGACATTATATGCTTAGCAACGGTCAATTCTCAAAAAATAATTGACCGCATGAAGTCGGGAAGGCCCATTCGAGTGAATGGAGAATTCTACAGCATTAAGAAGAGCCGTGTAATAAATAAGAGGAAAGGTCAAAAGTAGTAAACTCAGTTGAAAAAACAAACAATTAGAATCCTGTCACATCAACACGGCAGCCAGACTATGCCCTAGCACACAACATGTCCCAGCAACTTCCTGGCCGAGTTCACACAAACTACCCGTAATGTAAAGACACATGTGATAACAGGCCAACCCTGTTGCCCTACATTCCCCCTTGAATATTTGAATGAAAATGTTTGACTATGCAAATGATTTCCCGCCACGATTGACACCTTAATGGTTCTGTTTTGAGTGTTGCCTTTTAGATGATTTCCATACAGGTTTTCATGATAGGTTTCAGCAGAACATGAACAGCTTTCTTTATGTTGACCAGTCCTCACTCTAACAACTATTCGTTTTTTTTATATTGAAATTGAATCCCCCAAACGTCCTCTAAAACAGACCATGCATTTGTTCCAAATTCAGAATGTTTGGGCATTGCATTCCAACCAATAAAATTCCTACAAGTTCAATTTCAACCGCTAGCAGTCGGTCAATCCTAACACATTTACGACACTGTGACGAGCAGTCACAGCTGGTAACGCCTGACGCTGTTATCATAATACATCCATGGTCGGTAAAAGTTGAGAATGAAAATTGTGTTGTTTTCATTACAGTAAATGTGTTTTGTTTGTATACCCTTCCACAGCATGATGTATAATAGGCCAGCAGGTCCGTACTGCCTACTAAAGCTTGGCAGACCTTGTAATCCTTTTCTTCACAGTGTACATGCTAGACCGTTATAGTTGTAGTCTTCATGAATCTGTAATCTGGTTTCTCAGACACTATTTGTCAAACCTGCTGCATGTATAGATGGAGTGGTAGGAATATATAGGAATCTATACAAAGAGGCACATTTTTTTTGTTGCTTCTGATTGGTTGGTTCATCATTCATCAAGGAACTACCAAAGTGATTTACCGATTCGTTCCAGAGTTTTCTGACAATTGAAAATCTCTTTTATAATCCCGCCAAAATACAGGTATCAGAGAGCACACAAAAAATAAGTGACAATATTTTGTGTTTGGAATAACATGAATTCTTATGACTTTTATAAACTGCCCCAAATTACATGGTTAAAACCAAAACAAACCACATTGACAAGCAGGGTACTGTAGTGAAATCTGAGTGGCCATGACTTATTTTCAGAGCATATCTGCTTAAAGAGAGAGACCATTGAGTTAAAACAAGCGCCAACTGATGGCCAGCCTAGACTTGACCTGGAGGGGGTTGGGAGCAGGGGGATGTTATTCTATGAAGGATTTCTCACTGATGGATGTTGTGGAGGATGTGGGTGCTTGTGGGCTCTGCCTCGTTAACCACCGTGTCCAGACATCTTACTCCGTCCCTGGGCCTCGCCAAAGGCTCCATGGGCGAGCCATGGAGGCCTCGCAGTTTACTTTTAGACCCGGTAAACTAAACAAGAGCCATGTGCCAACCAAGGCTAGATGAAATAATCACATTTTAGAGGATGCCAAAAGCAATTCTTAGAACTGCTGCATGTGAACCAATTTAGAATCATTGTCTACTGTATTCTGTCAAGAGGACAGGGTTGCTTGCTACTTTCACTATCTTCTGGTGGTGACTTGTAGATGACTCAGACCTCTCTATGCTGGCCCAAGAAGGGCCTTGGCACAAATATATATAATATATAATGGAATAGTTTCTGCTTCCTCACAATTTTAATAGAAGAGCTAAGGTTAGCGTGTTTTCCATCTAGAATGCCTTTCAGCGGTAAGCCACTGCTAATGAGTGGTGTTTAGATGTTGAACTTTGCATGCATTTGCATGCATGTCCTGCACACACTGCTGGTTTCCTTTTTAGGGCGGAGTTCGAATATTCGAAGGTTCAGTTATCCGTTGTTGGCTAAGTATTTTAATCTCAATTCAGTATTTAAACGTTTTATTTTTTTTACAAAGTAAATAAAACATATTTAGGAACTGAAGGTAGAAGGCTAGGTTACATCTCATCTGAATATCCCAGTGATAAAATATATTTATACCATGGTCTGGGGGAATACTCAATTCTTGATTGGCTGCAGGGTGTGCATTAACGCCTGATATACGGACACCTGCTATGTAGTTCCAGTCAAATTGTCTGTTCAGCCTTCAAAACGAGAGCTGGTAAATTGTGAAAAATGCATTAAACTAATCAGAAAACGCGTTTATATGCTATAGACCCTCTAGTATCTGAGGTATAAAGGCTGGGAGGAATTTCAAATCATATATGTACACTTTATGTTGAAAGTATAGACTGTCGCGATTCCCATTTAAACGAATGGCGTGGTGATTCGGTCTTCAAAATGAGAGCTGGTAAGTTGAATTTAACTGTAAACAGACAACGCGGTTATATGCTATAGAACCCTAGAGTATCTGGCATAAAGGCTGGGACGAATTTCGAATTATAAATATGTACAATGATAACATTAGCTCTCTGGCTCATAGCTGAGCGGAATAGAATACCTCCCGTTACCAAGTCGTAGCTAAGGTCCGTACTATTTACTGGAGGAGTAAACAACGTTTCCGTTGCATAAGTACCTTACGGGAGGGTAATGATTGTTCCAGGTATTAGTCATACTTGTTCCAGGTATTAGTCATAAGTAGGCGTTACCTGGGAAACTAAGTTATGGCTTGTGAAAAACTTTATATTTGGATTGTAAAACGCATGAAAATATAAATGAAGTCTTAATTAATTTTCTTTGGCAGGTGACCGTGGTATAAGCGGGATAATGCCCTTCGAGGTGTCCATTATCAGGAATTAATGGAGTTCGCGGAGGCAACCGTCCTCCGCTGCGTGTTGGACGGTTCTAAGGCATCGTCCATTATGATAATGGACACCTCGTGTCCTAGATGTCCGAGAACCTTTCATGTCATTGCTTCGGTTGAGGTAAATGTAGCCATCGTAAAAATTGCCAAATACGGGATTTGTTTGTTTTGTAGTTATATATATTCAAACATTATTGGAATATTCAGGTGGCACTCTTGACAGCTGCTCTCAAGTGTGACGATACGCAAGCTATTAACCCCCCCTCAGCCATCAGGGCGTTAATGGTTTAAGAAGGGTTTTAATAATAAACATTTTTGCAGCTATTTCAAACAAGTCAAAATGACACCAAAAAGCTTTGCCTCCTGATAACACCGTGCTGGGTGTCCGCCCACCAAAATAGCGACTGAAATTGAACACTGGGTAAATAAGACTATTCCTGCTGTGAAATTCATTCAAAACGTTGCACAAAGTTCAAACCACCTATTTGCCTGGTGATAACTGGAGGCCTAATCTCCTACTTTGTAAACCGTGTGTGTCGAAAAAAAACTGCCGTGAAGCTCTGCCGATACCAAGTAGGCCTCCGACTGATGAGTGGATCCGAAAGCCATTGACGAGCCACTTCGTGTTACCAATTGAACCACTTAAGGAATGAAAAGGAAAAAAAAAAGATCAGTTGATAAAAAGGAGATTCTGCAGCAATGGTCTCCCCTCTGCTACGTTACAGGCAATGAAGGATAAGCCCTATGATTAACTTTACTTTATTTTCTCCACCAAATGATTCGATATTCGTGTGGAAACCGAGCTAATATTCAAAGCTTTAAATTATTTATGGCTAGTCTTAGATTACTTTTACATCTCTGATGCAAATACCTCCTCTGCAACACACACACACACACACACACACACACACACTTTCATTATTTTAACCACCAACCCCTACCCTCGACCTCTCCTGCAGAGCTTTCCTTTGTCCTAATATGTTCCCTATAAAATGTTCTCGTTAGACCTGAATGTCTTTATCTCTCTAGCTCTCACTAAAGCCCCTTTTACCCAGCTTGTTCAAGGCGGGAATGTTGTGGCTTTATTCTGCCTCGCCTTCTGTATAAAACATACAAACACGGGATGATGGGCCATTGTTGTTTGACCTTTAAGCCAGCAGTGGACATGGCATCACACCTGTGTTGATGTCAGGGTAACGGGGGTGAACCAGCATGCTGGGAGAGGGCTGCGCCGTCTTGATTATGTTTATGTTTGCTATCCACCATCGGGGGATTCATCAGCTCTGAGGAAGAAACACACTACTTAGTAGCTAACCAACAGCACGGACAACGGTCTGCATACCTTTTATCTCAATTTATCTTCAATTTCTCCTCCAACATGTTTCTGGTCAAACACTCGGCTTCCTTGATTCCGCCATTGTACCTTTACGCATCAACATGTGTAAAGGTATGTTCAGCAACTTTGCTTGCGTTTGCAGAGTCATATAAATGTGCAAGGCCAGCAAAAGCACCTTAATACTCAGCTTGCCCGCCATAACTGTTTAGAAAGCAATGTCGCTGGCCAACACATATGTTATAAAAAGCACACACAGGCATAGCTTTGTTAGGTTCTGTGTAAAAATGCAAAGACAGCTTAACTGAAGGAATCCTCTTTATGGCAATATAGCCCTTCCTGTGTCTGACGAACATGGATGGAACAGCGAGCAGGCCCCATTTCCTGTGTGAGATGTTCCTCTGCTTTGAGGTGTGGAAACCCTCTGCCTACATGAGTCAGTGTCAGCGTGTCAAATACCAACCAGGCCCTGGAAACATGCTCACACCCCCAACCACATGTCTCCCTAGCGTCACAAGTCTATTTCCCCCTGTCAGAAGAAAGAAGTACGATTTGAGGTGGTCTTGTAGCACACAGGTAGGCAAAGGCTGGTTAAGTTAAAAAAGTGTTCACATGCTAGTAAAGGTAATGTCACAAGCTAATCAAGGTCACGGTTCTGCTAATGGCCAGGGTTACTGGCCCTGGATACAAGGTTGAGATGCTGGTCTTGGCTTCTCTGGAGCTCAATGGATAACCTTAGTAGAGGGTCTTGAATCTGGAATTAATGACTTACATTTTTGAACTCCAAAAACGTCAGTGTCAACACCTCTTGACAGGCCCACTCCCTTTATTCTCTCCGTCTCTGTTGCTGTCCCTGTCTTTCTATTTTTATCTTGCTCTCTCTCTCCGTCTATCTATCTCTGACTGCATCTGGGTAGATTTCAGTCAGCAAGCACCACCAGTCACTGGAGGTTTAGAGAATTTCACAAGTAGGTGAATCATCTTCGGGAGACTCAGCCCGAAAGCTGTTAATCAGACCCAACATGGCCGAACACCCAACAGTGTAGCTTAATAGCTTATCACAAAATCAGCGTAGTTTACTGTTACATGATATCTTTCTAAACATGGCTCAATGTCTTAATTTAGCTCACCCTAGCTACACATAATCCAACCTAGTTTATAAAATATAACCTAACTAAATCTATGTCAACATAGACCATCCTACCTCAAAATAATTGAACCTAGCCTAACCTAGCTAAGCACAGCCCAAGTTAGCTAAACATATCTCAACCTAACTTAACATAGCCTAATCTAACTGCACCTAGCTCACCTTAGTTTCACAAAGACCCCTATATTAACATGACATCCAATATAGCGTAACCTAGCCATCCCATATCTTATCTTTGCTTGACCTAGCCAAACCTGCCTTAACCTAGCTCACCGTATCCATCACCCTACCTCAACTTAGGCCACTTTATTTTTATTTTTACCGCTGTACATTGATTAACATTTCAGGTTTCACGTCATTGTAATTGGCTACAGATTACTACAGATTTAAATAGATTTAAGAACAGATATAAATGACTAGGGACTACATATGTAAATAAGCTAAGGAGTTATTTTATGCGCTTATTTACATCTGTAGGCCCTTGGCAGGTTATTTCAAATTGGTGGCCTAATATTATCAATACTGTTCTTCAGGAATCACTACAAAACAATATAACACAATACAATACAATGCAAACACAACTTCAGCCAGCAGTAGTAAACTGTAAAAAAAAGTATCGAATGGTTAAAACCATCCTGTGCAGATTTGACACTGTAGGAATACACTTATTATAATCCCCTGCTGAAAGCTTCATCCAGTCGCGCAGATGAGTTCACTTCGGTTGAATAGCTCTGTCCCAGAACAGCAAACCGGCCTAACTCCGACCTGCATCGTTTCTGGCTCACCCAATCAACCAATCTTAACCCAGCCCACCATATCTTAACCCAGCCCACCCAATCTTAACCTAACCCACCCTATCTTATAGTCCAACCAGGAAATCATCACTTATCAGACACCTACATCGCACAATTCTGCTCATTAAAACCAATGGAAGTAGTGTGTTTTTAGACTATTGTGTTCTCAGTGTCTCTGGGACCGAAGGAGCCCAACCACTGAAACCTCGGCCCTCTTGCGGCCTGGCGTCTCCCAGCGCTGTGCCACAGACTCGTGGGGGACATGACAGCCTAACGATGAGTTGGTGAAATACTTCAACACACCACATTTGGCTCGCTCTATCATTTCAGCGGGCCTGTTGTGATTGCTTGGCGCCACCAGAGATTCTCCAGATATAGAAGATATCTGCAAAATATAGGCTACATGATTATTCTACATCTGGATGTAAACGTACAGTGATTCTATGTCTGGAAATATATAATATTATTTTATTATATATAATAATTGTATATTTTCCTGATGTTGTCCAAGATGGTTCTGGATCACTGGCTCCTCTTCTGCAGTTTTAATGTAACACTTAGTAGTTAATGGTTAATCCTAGTCCAACACAAGCTTGTTATACAGCAGACTGCTGTGTCGATTGTTACAATGTTATGTAAAGAAACCAGAGTGCTTGGGTAGTATGTTTCCAGAAAACCCAGTTATCGTCTAGATACAACTTCATTTTCACACATTGCAGCTTCCAGGCCTGATACATGTGTTAACTATCTCTCTTGACAAAGTTTATAGATTTAACCGTGTAAATATATATTCTCACTTAATGCATTTGGTTCTTGTCTGAATAACTCATTTTAAATGTGTCATGTATGTTGGGTTCTGGGTGCCCTGCCAACTAGTGATGCAGTGACATAACGTGTCTGTTATCTGGTTGGTCAGCACCTCCAGTTGCTAGGTTACCGACTCCAGCAGGAGTTATAGGGACACGGAGGTCATTGTCGAATGGCTAAAGATACACTAAATACACACAGGGCGGTGTGTGTGTTTTGTGTTGTATGTGAAAGTAGCTCAGAAGGTAGTTTGATTTCAGTCTCCTTCTGTAAATAGTGTTCTTGAGTCTTTGAGCAAGGCAGCTCGCCCTGCTTGCTTGCGGCTGGTTGTGCAAGTAAATACAACTCATGAATAACAAATATGTTCAGCAACCTACAAATATGATCCACAGCCATGAAGCGAGGAGAGATACAAATCAATATTAATGTGACAGTATGAATAGAATGGGCGCTGTGTCCAGCGGTCCAGCGGTCTTCTCCTATCTGCTACAGTAGCAGAATATATCCACAAATAACTTATTCTCCCCACTCACCTGCTCAGTTTACAATCTGTCTTTTTTTTTTTTAATGGAGGTCAAAGCTCCTTTCTGCTGTAACATTAACAAGAACACGGTAACGTGCAATAAAATATGTCATTTCACGCTGCAAAAATGTTCTAAAGTAACCCAAGTACGTCAATGTATTCTCGTATTCTAACTATCGAGCGAGCTGAAGTAATTCAACTCTGTTCCTTAATCTAAAATCGAAACCGAACGGCCCTCTAAAGCACCACGGGACACTTGTATAGCGCAATACACAATGCTACCAAGTGGTGTCTTTATTTGAAGGATCTTCTTTTTTAGGATGGAGGTGTGTGTGTGTGTGTGTGTGTGTGTGTGTGTGTGTGTGTGTGTGTGTGTGTGTGTGTGTGTGTGTGTGTGTGTGTGTGTGTGTGTGTGTGTGTGTGTGTGTGTGTGTGTGTGTGTGTGTGTGTGTGTGTGTGTGTGGGGTTACTAAGGTAATGTGTTGTGGTGTGTGTGCAGGTGAAGGACCTGACCCGGTTCCTGGACCCGTCCGGTCTCGGGGTGATCAGCTTCGAGGACTTCCACCGTGGGATCAGCACCATCGGCAGCGGGGGTCAGTGCACTTTTTTATTATTACTACTGTACCCTCTGTAGTACTACCACGGTATTACTACTGTACCCTCTGTAGTACTACCACTGTATTACTACTGTACCCTCTGTAGTACTACCACGGTATTACTACTGTACCCTCTGTAGTACTACCACGGTATTACTACTGTGCCCTCTGTAGTACTACCACTGTATTACTACTGTGTCCTCTGTAGTACTACCACGGTATTACTACTATACCCTCTGTAGTACTACCACTGTATTACTACTGTACCCTCTGTAGTACTACCACTGTATTACTACTGTGTCCTCTGTAGTACTACCACGGTATTACTACTGTGCCCTCTGTAGTACTACCACTGTATTACTACTGTACCCTCTGTAGTACTACCACTGTATTACTACTGTGTCCTCTGTAGTACTACCACGGTATTACTACTGTGTCCTCTGTAGTACTACCACTGTATTACTACTCCCCCCAGTACTACTGTATTCTCTGTAGTACTACTGTATCTCCTGTTATACTACTGCCCCCCTCCTGTAGAACATGTATCTCACGTACCATTATCAATTTGTTTAAAGTTAATCAGGATGTGGGAACACCAGAATATTAAATATATTTACACAGATAAATGATTGAATTTCTATAAGAAGTTATGAGACAATAGATTACTAGATATAGAGTACTAGAGTACTACATAAAGCGATTCCAGAAGCGTATTTCTAGAAGCCAGATTCTAAATCTTCCCCTCAGCCAAGGTGCTGACATCCATATTTGATTAGCCTTTGTGTTCCTTTCCTCCGCCGCTTTCTCATTTCCCACGATGCACCTCTCCGAGCCAGGCTGCTGTTTATTTTCCTCTGGGGGTGAATGTTAACCTGATATTTCCCGACCAATTTGCGAACGCGTGTTAGTCTAGAACCCCTCAGTTCATGTTCAATATTCAAGGGGTGTTATCAACGTGGCTAGACCAAAATGAATCTCGATGCAATTGGTCAGACCGATGTGAATGATCGAGTAGATCCCCAATAAACCACGCTGTTCCAGCCTGGCCAACGTGACATCATCATGACACAGGTCGCCCAGGGATACAATGAGGTCATCAACACACCAAGGGATTATCATCAGTAATGACGCCCGCTTCCTGTGTTGACCCACGCTGTAGCCAACCACCACTGGGTCTGGCTCTGGCCCGGCTCACTGTAGTTGGTCTGTGGCTCCGCCCCTGTGTGGGAGGGGCTCCACTTACTTTATTTGTTTCATTCACTGTATACATTTTATTGATAACACGCATTATGACGATCTACTCTATAAATGATAATTGAACAGTGCTATGCCCCACTCCAGTCTGAGTGCAGTTTCAACACCAGATGTTTCTACTGGAATGTCTCCACTCTTGTCTCCATTGAATTCCAGTCGTGTGCGTGTGTGTGTCATTGGATGTGTGTCTTTGTTTGTGTGTGTGTACCATTCGGTGTTTGTCTTTGTGTGTGTGTGAGAGAATTTGTGTTTAGGTGTGTTTTGTGTTTGTGGACATGTGGGATTGAGTCTGTGTGTGTGGGGGGGTTTGCAGAAACCTATTTGGCTGCCCCCCCCCCCCTCCCACACACACACACACACACAGAAACACCCACCCCACCCCCTCCTCCAAGTCTGTGATACTAAAACCTGCCCTTCCATTCTCAGACCTGCCTTCAAGTTACACACACACACACACACACACACACACACACACACACACACACACACACACACACACACACACACACACACACACACACACACACACACACACACACACACACACACACACACACACACACACACACACAGTGCGTCACTCTCTCCAGAATTGTGTTTGTTGTTGAAGGGAGGTCTATGCCCAGTGGGAGACTAATGTTTCTCCCCTACTCTTTGTTACCATTTGTAAACCTTTTATTTGGTCACATGGTGACCGCACACTTGGTGTTCACATGGCCACCTGCTGTTTAACTTTAACGAGACCCTGAGGTTTATTAAAGAGGTGGCCGTCATATTGTTCTGTTCAATACACTTTTATAGCTGGAGGAATTCGACCAAAGTTTTACTTTATGACCCCAGAACAGCTTTGCTAGTTTAGCATCTTGTGTTGGTTTTGCTGACTGTGTGTGTGTGTGTGTGTGTGTGTGTGTGTGTGTGTGTGTGTGTGTGTGTGTGTGTGTGTGTGTGTGTGTGTGTGTGTGTGTGTGTGTGTGTGTGTGTGTGTGTGTGTGTGTGTGTGTGTCTCCAGGTCCTGAGCCCCATCTGTACGACGCACACTACAGCCCAGGTGATGGAGCGGTCGGTTGTCCGGAGGAGTATGACGAGGTGGGGGAAACAAAACGCCTCTGTTCAAAAACATTCTGTCTGGCAGAGATGAGCTTGTTAACAAGAATGAACATCCTGGATGTGGTCTGAAGTACATTGGACTATGCTAGCATCACAGCCACTACGTGATAGAACCATACATGCTAAGCTAGCATCCCACCGTTAAGCTAACATCACAGCCACAAAGCTAGCATCACTGTTGCTATGCTAGCATGGCAGCCACCAAACTAGCATCACTGGGGCCTTGCCCCTTGGGCAGCTGCACACATCTGGATGGCTCCTCTTCTCCCGAGGCTGGATGGACGGGTCAGGCTTCTGTATGCGTGAGAAATTATATTTTTCGACAGCTGCGGTCAACATATCTGGAATTCCTGCCTGCCGTCTGCCTCCCTTGTATGTTTAACTCCCCCGGCGCGCTGACCGACGGAGATGAACTCACGTTAGCAACAGCACCCTCTGGTGGTCAGTGCTCTGATTAATGTGTCTGATTGGTTTCCATGGCCAAGCACACAGCCTGTCAATAAGGGTTCTTCCAGAGCGTCGAAAATTATGTTCTGGCTGTGGGTGAGGGCATTTCATGTTTTTATGTTAGCCTGCTGGTGAGGGCAGGATAAAGTGGAGACACAATCAGACAAACACTGTATACAAACACACATGCATTTGTCACACACACACAAACACACAAACAACCACACACACACCTTTGTGCAGACATAAACAAGCCAGCATGGTGTGTTTGGCAGTTCAGGCCACAGTACAGCTTCATTAAAATTGGTTTAGAGGTTCAATCCCTCCACCTTCCCCCCCAGGCCCTGGTCCTCTGCCCCCCCCCCCCCCCCCCCGGACCCCCCTAGTGCCTCGCAAGATGGGGGGCTGTGTGTGAATAGGAGAACTGTTCCCTTGCTGTTGACTGTGAAAACAACGAGGCTGTTCCACCAGGACACACACACACACACACACACACACACACACACACACACACACACACACACACACACACACACACACACACACACACGTAATGAAACTTACGAATACAAACGTAATGAAACTTACGAATACAAACTTGGACACACACTTATATTAAAACGCACACACACACACACCAACATTTAATAACATAGACCAACACACATACCCAGCCCTCATATCCGGTCCTTTGACCATGAAAGTTGAACGTCAGACTGCTGAATTGGATGGCCATGAGAGAGCTGTGTATTTGTGGTCATTTGTGTGTATTTTAATGCATTTTTGTGTGTGCATTAGTGTTTACTTCAGTGCGTGTGGTTAATGTTTTTTTGGAGTGTGTGTGTTGCTGACTTTGAGGAACTCCTCACTGGATTGTCGGTAATCTCAGCCCCTCCGGGTGGACCTGGCCGCGATGATGACCGGAGCTAGACAGACAGCAGATTAGAGGGTCCCTGTGGTGGTCGGTCTCTCTCTCTCTCTCTCTCTCTCTCTCTCTCTCTCTCTCTCTCTCTCTCTCTCTCTCTCTCTCTCTCTCTCTCTCTCTCTCTCTCTCTCTCTCTCTCTCTCTCTCTCTCTCTCTCTCTCTCTCTCTCTCTCTCTCTCTCTCTCTCTCTCTCTCTCTCTCTCTCTCTCTCGTTCGTTAATTCTCTGTCACTTCCATACTCTTTCCTTTGCTCTCTCTCTTTCTCCTTTGCTCTGCCTCTCTCTCTCTTTCTCCCTTGCTCGTTCTCTCTCTTGCTCTCCCTCTTTCTCCCCCTTACTCCACCCCTCTGCCCAAGCAGGGCTGTCCCAGAAACGTGGTTTTCGGATAGTACTCTCTCTCTGGTTGTGCGAGTGAATGAGAGGAAGTGTTAGACAGTGGTAGTCGGCTGATGCCCAGCCTTCCTGTGTGTCTGAGGGAGCATGATTCTGGGCACCATGGACGGCCCGCTGGGCCTGGTCCCATCCGGAGCTTCCGGCTGCCAGGTAGGTGACTCCAGCTCAGACTCTGCCCAGCGTCTCACCTTTGCACTGGTGAGTGATCGCTATCTTGATGGCTGATTGCTAATAACTGATAGCGTTCGGCTGTGGTTTTTCCTCGATGGATCACCGATTGTCCTGGCTGTGGTTGGAGGGATTTGGGAGGCTGAGGAATTATTTTTTTCCCAAGTTGTACACTGGCCTGTTTGTCCTGGGGGTGGGGGAACATGGAATGGAGGGGCGAAGGTGTGGAGGCGAGGTGAGTTTAGCTCGGATCGTCTCTCGTTAGCCCAGTGGAACATACCTGGGTTGCTCTAGTGTGATTGGACAGCGGAGCGAGCCTTTTAGCTGGCTAGTTGCTTTCCAACTAGTTGGTTTTTCCTCTTAAATCAGCACACGGTTTCCCTCTTGTGACGCAATGGCTTATGTTAGCCGGCACTTTACGTGTCTGTACTAACAACCAGAAAGTGGTTTCTTATAAGATGAACGGAAATTTGCCCTTAGGACCCTGAGGCTATGACGCAAGGGCGAGGCTGTAAAGGGGTTCAGTTTGACGGTTTATCATAAGGTTTAGAGTGCAAGCTGTCACCTAAACCTCACTTTAGTATCGGATTGACTTGCTGTAGCAGCAACATATCACCCTGTTCTTGCAAGGAGTTTAATCATTTACCATTTGACACAGTCTAACCAAGTCTTACTTGGCCTTATTGCATAACCTGTGTACCACAGATATGATCGTCTGCCAGTCAAGTGCTGAGCAAGCACAAACGAGTAATTGACTGTCACAATTCACTCAGTTTGCAGTGGTTTGAAGTGATTTTTGGTCCCTTGTTGTTATCACTGACATTGAGTCACACGGCAACAGGGATTGGATTTGAACAATATGAAACGATGGCACCCAGGGGTCCACAAACACGGGGGATCTGTCGATAATCATTTCAGATGTAATATTCGTTACATTTAATACCCCCACCAGTTTAGTCTACCACCCGTGCGCTGGTAGATACAATAGCAGACGCACAGTCCAGGTTATGACTGACATCTGTGTTCATCTGTGTTCGCTCTATTAAAGCCCCACGGAGTCGTATGCATCTGTAAAATGACCCGGGGATGAGACGCTGATTGTGATTTGCGTCCTCGCAGCAAAACGAGGTGACGGACAGCGCCTACCTGGGCTCGGAGAGCACCTACAGCGAGTGCGAGACGTTCACGGATGAGGACACGGGCGCGCTGCTGCAGCCGGAGATGCACGAGGAGGTGGAGACGGACAGCGGCATCGAGGCCACGCTGCACGACGCAGAGGACTCCGGGAACAGGTCGGTGTCCTCGCCGTGTCCGTGGACCACCGGACATGTGCTCTACAATCACGTACATGCTTACATATACACTGATAACACTTGCGCATCGGGCAAATGCTTGTCCCGAAGCGATTTAGAATCGAGGTTATGAACAAGCCACGCATGCGATTGACATCTATGAATGAAGAGGTGGACGAGTTGTCCGTCGTCGACCAGAAACGAGTATCTGCAGGGGTCAAAGGGAGGTTTGGTTCTTTCAGCAAATGCTTCATGTAAAAAAAACAACAACAAGCAGAGGTATCACTAGAACAGTGCATCTAAACAGTGCATTTATATGGTGCTTCCTAACCTGTGGCCACAGAAGTGCGTTACAGTGTGTCCCTCACATTCAGCCGTTCATGCACCCACTCATAGGCGGGGGATCCGGGTTATGGTCCCTCCATGTGGGTGAGAGGCCTGCCGGGGGGCCTGTGGTCTAGTGACGCCCGCGTCATTTCCCCTCGCTGCACGGTGACGCGGGAGGATGACAAATACCAACACTATCGTAAAAAAACCTTTGACAAAATAGACATTGGCAGAACAACACTGGCCGGAGGAGTTCCACAATCATCTCCTGTCCGGTATCGTAGTGTTACCCAGGCTACGCTGCACGTTATCAGAAGGCGGTGGGAGAGTTCCCAGGCTTGGTGACGGTGGAGCTGTTTTGTTGTGATACTGCTGAAAAGCTTAGCTAATGAGGGCTTCTTACCTCGTACGAAAACCTCTCTGCATTCCCAGGTGGCAGTGACCCCGTCGATTAACCCCGCTCTACTCCGGTGTATTGAGCCATTTAGTGTGATCATGCAGGTGACCATGAGTTAATCCTCTGCCCTTATTAATCACATGGGTATGAATCCCTTTTCTACCAGTGTCTAATTGCACCGTCTTCTCAAACGACCGCTAGCGAGCGATTGTTACTGCCTTGCATGTTTACCCCTTAATTACAATGTACAATAATGGAGTAGATAATACACCTGTCCTATTAAACCTTCCCACCGGAGGTTGTGTAGCCAATAGATCTGTCTCATTTAAACACTTAATATCCTGTTGTAAAGGCTTTAAATTGTGTAGCTACAGCCCTGGCTGGAGACCGGGGGGGGCTTTAGTGCTGTCGTCTAGCCGGTCTTGGCTCATGTAGGGTATAGACAATCTGTCCTGTTGGGTATAGACTATGTGTCTTGTGAGAGTTATTACCTCCTAGTGATTCAAGGTGTGTCATATCCTAATGCTGGTCCACAGCTGTAAAACACATGTTGGAGTGCTCTGCCTTTGTGTGTGTGTGTGTAGAAGTCAGTGGTAGTTAAAGGTGCTGTAGGTTAGATTCAAGAGCTGTTATTTGAGTGTTGTTACTAATGCCATAGCCATCCGTCAGCTACTAGTGACCGAAATGCTCTGTGAGAATGTCTTTTTCGACTGTGCATGCCACTGCATGAGACCATTTTAGATTTTAGACAACATCTGTGTAATTTCTGACTTCAAGGCATTTCTTCCCTGATTGGTTCGGGGAATCCATCTTGTCTGTCAGTCACAGGTGCATGAATGCAACCCTTCTCAATGGCGGGGAAACTTAGGGAAGAAGGGAGCGAGAGGAGATGGAGGGGACGTTTTCTTTGCTTTTGTGTCAAGATCAAGATTTGTTTCAAGAAATGCAAGAACATTTTTTTTGTCCATTCTTTTAAAAAAAAAAAGACAAAACACCACTTCGCAGACTTGATTTAGCTTAGCATAATTTAAATAGCAGTAGCAGCAGCATTCTAGCCCCCCCCCCCCCCCCTCATTGCCCGTGTCCTTCCCTACAGATCCTCCATGACTCGGCTAAAACACCACCCTGGCCTCCTGGAAGGGAGGCCAGGGTGGTGGGGCACGGGTGATGTGTCAGCCCTCTCTGCTGACACATCACCCCCCACCACCACCTGTCGGTGGGGCTGGATGATGGATGTGCACTTGACCCTAGTCAGGGATGTGTTTGGAGCTTCCTGTACCACGGGTAGACCTTGAATTCCAGGAAGTGTCGAGATAGCGTTTTTCTCTCGCTCTTTTTTGCCCCATATGTTTGTTTTTTTTGGTCTTTCAGTTCTCCAGTTCCACTCCCTCTCAGTTCCTCCCCCACATTCCCACAGTGATCCAACCCCCCCCCCCCCCCCCCCGGTGGAAATGCTGACTGGTCAGGGCTCGCTTGACCCGCTCGCTCCTGGCAGGAAACCCTCTTTGATTTCAACAAGTGACTCAGGAGCACCGAATCCTCCCTTAAATATTAAATATCTTGACCAAAGTGTAGAGTTAACCCTCCCCATCCCCCCCATCCCCCCCCCCCCCCCCCCCCCCCCCGCCTGCTTGAGTCTTGTTTTAAGATCACTGATCAAGTGTAACACAAGGACAGCCACGTCAGCAGGTTTTCCCCTCAAAAACAACTTCAATCATTTCCTGTTCCAGGGAATGTGAATCTCTGCTGGTCTTGCTCGCCCAGCTAGAGGTTAGGCTGCTGCCCTCTGCGACGGTTGCATTTAGAAAAGGATTACTACTCCAGACGGGATTAACCACACCCACTCCCCTCCCCCCCAAAAAAAAAGCCTGGGGACTGGGCATGCCTGACAGTCGCGGCGCGCTACTTAGCATTAAAGCTCTCATTAGCCATCACTGCCCAGAAGTAGCTCAAGACCATGTCCCGGTCCTAGCGTGGCATGTGGTAGTCCGTGCCGCAGTGTTTGACTGGACGCGGCGGGCGGTGTGTGTGTGCGTTGTCGTTGCCGCGTGGAGCGTGGGAAGGTGAGGGCCGTCAGGATTCCTCTCTGGCTGTCTGGCGTGCGCCCCCCCCCCGTCGGGCCCCGGCTCTCCCGCCAGGGCGTTCGAGGTCGCCGCAAGATGCGCTCGCTCGCCTCGCCGGCGCTGTCGGTCGGGGACCTGCACCCGGGTCTGACCTCGGGGTGAGTGCCCTCCCGATCCGCTTCCACCCCCCCCCCCAGTGCCCCGAGTCTTCTTTCCTAAAGCCCCCGAGCCCGGCCCCAGTCCTCTACCCCCTGCCCTCTTGGTACCCAACGTCAAAGACTTTACCCTCCGCCCTTTGACCCCCCACCCCCTACCTTAACAAGCTCTATTGAACCTGTCCACAGTGGTGTCATCGTGGGACAAAAACAGGTCAAGCCCTTTACAGAAACACGGGTTGTATTTCTGTAGTGGGCTTGACCCCTTGGACCGGGTTTTACTTACATGCAGCAGGGGACCGGGACTAGACCTAACGAGTGACGATAAGTCTGCTGCCCTACGTGTGCTTTGATACACAAGTGGAGCAGACCTGTAATTAGTGTTGTGAGTGTCAACTGTGTAGGTCCTGCGGTAACACCTCTGTGAAAAGGGCCTATTAGACACCCCATTCTATCCCGGGCGGCAAATCACCATGGCAACAGTTTGATGTTCAACCACCAGCGAACCCTAGTGTTGAAGGAGAATCTAAGGCCCAATCCCATTTCTACCCCTTACCCCTCCCCTTACCCCTCCCCCTTGTTTTGAAGGGGGAAGGGGTAAGGGGTAGAAATGGGATTGGGCCTAAAGCTAACCCCTTGCTATTCATAGGAAACCTATGCTTAGGTGTATTCTGAATGTATTTACGTGCTAGACTAACCGGGCACACACCCAGGCCTGCCCCGAATCTCAGAACAATTCAGCACATCTCTGCAGTTCAGCAATTCAGGCCGCGATCAGGGCCAATAGATAGCTCTGCATTCAACCCAACTGCAGTTGCCAGAAAACCGTGAGACAGTTTGTCCGGCCAAGGCAGACTCGGTGGATTAATGTGAATCAACAGATTATCTCCTCCGGTTGTAGACACTCGTCCAGATTGCTCCACATCCGTCGCCAACCATTAATGACCAAATTACACGCTCAAGATCTGCTCATTCAGGTCTGCCCGGTTCAAACAGGTTTCGGATGTGATTTGCGCTGGCATGCTGTTGATCCCCCCCCCGCACCTCAGTGTCCGTGTTGTGTTGACGTCTGTCATAAGAGACAGATCTTGTTACAGCTCTCTGGTGGAGCTGTGGAGCCTTCTACTCCCCAGTGTGAGAAGCAGCCAGTGTTGTGAAACAAGAATCCACACCGAACCCCGCTCCTGGTCTCTCGCTGGACGCTAGGGGTGTGCATGGTGGTGTGTGTTTGTTTACGCAACACAATAATACACAGCTGGACGCTAAGGGAGGGGTGTCTGTATACACAACACTACGACGTGCAGCTGTGTGTTAGGGGTGGGTGTGTGTGTGTGTGCTCGTTCCTCCTGCAGAGCGGGAGAATTACTCATATAAGATCCAAACTCACAGCCACGGTTTAAAGCATATTCAAACAGCTCTGTTTAAAAGGTTGGCTGGTACTTGTAGTTCTACTATCCACTCATCTGAAACGACATGGGTCAACTGAACTCTATCAAAGAACTACATACATCAACTGGCCTGTTTGTGATGGTCAGAACGACTTTCTGTTGCAGAAGGCCATGGAATCAGACAAGAGGCCTGGATGGAGAAAATACACATGCCTCTTTTAGACACACACACACACACGCACACGCACCTACAAACAACCAAACAAGGTTGTCAGCTTAACCCTGTGTGTGTGTGTGTGTGTGTGTGTTGCAGGTTCTCCCTGAACTCTGAGCTGCAGGACCTCTCCCTGGTGACGGTGATGGGGGGAGGCGAGGAGGAGCACTTTGAGGACTTTGGGGAGAACCATGGGGCAGAGCTCCTTGAGGGCGGGGTGGAGGATCAGGAGGAGGGGCCTGCTGAGGATGGTGGCCCCGGGGCCCTTCACACCCCCGAGCAGATCACCTGCTCCTCCCTCATCATGTCCCCCAGGTAGATATCAATATACATATAGACGTGTGCGCACACAGGCCTTTATGTTACTATGTTATGGTACTACTCGTTTGTAAATATATAACAGTTTAATGATTGCTACCTAAACCCTTACGGTCAGTTCTGTAACACCTGGGCTCCACTGCCTCATTGTTTCTCGCCCATGTGCCACGGATTATGTGCGTCACATGTTCTGCAAAGTGCGTTCATACATTGGTGTACATTAGATTTCGCAACATCCGAAAATGATCAACGTAGAAGTAGTTGCATGCTTTATGCATGAGAGTTGTGAATTGACGCTCGCTATCGGGAGTGGTGGAACATCTTAAACCGAGCCGTCAGTGGAGCATCTTTCCTTCATTATTATGGCCGTTCCAAGCCTCAACCCAAAGCTTACAGAATGCTGATCCAACACACGATTCCGGGGGTGTAATTCAGCTGTGGAGCATATGGGAAACAAACTCTGCATTCAGCCGTGATTTCAACCCCGGCGGTAAAGCCGTCTGCCAAGCTGACAATTCGGGAAGTGTAATGTTTCTAATCAAAAGGGGGTCACACTCTCAAGATTTGAATTTTAAATACGAAGACGTTATCAACACATATGACTGGGTAATGATAACCAAAGATAGAAAAAGTATATTTGCAAAATACACTTCATTGGGTGACCGTTAGGGCCCTCTCGCAGAAGGCTCGTATCCCGTGGTGATTAGGAAAGGTTGTATATGGGCTGATGCCATGAGGCTCGGTGTGTCTGTTCTCCTGTTATCTGCGTCCTGATAGGAGAGAGAAACAATGGGAGCTTTGTTCAAATGGCCCTGTTGTACTGTTTGTTCAGTAGTAGATAAGAGCAGCTAGGAAGATTCTAACCCTCCTGCCGCTGCTGCTCTTCCTCCTCCTCCTCCTCCTCCTCCTCAGGCTGAGCTTCAGAGCAATGTTTTCCCTCTGACCACAAGTATATTAGTGCCAATAATATTAATAATAAATTAAGACTTGTATAGCGCTTTTCTAAGACTCAACGACACTTTACACTGAGAGGTGCTGGTTGTGAAACAGACAACAGGCAGTCAGCAGAAACACACTGGGGTGGATGGGAGGGAGAGGGGGAGACAGAAGAGAATAGATGGGTCTTGAGGCGGGACTGATGGATGCGGTGGATCTGAGGGTTGGGAGGGGGAGAGGGGGTCAGGGAGATATGGGGGAGCCAGTTAGTGAAGGTCTTTGATCTTTGCAATATTGCAAAGGTGGTAAAAATAGGTTTTGATGACTTGGCGGATATGAGGTTAGAGGGAGAGGGTGGGATCAGGGATCACAGGTATTCCTGTGAGGAAGGGGAGATTTCAGTTTTGTCACTGTTGAGTCTGAGGGGTTTTGGGGGGATTTGGTGTTAAGGTATATCTGAGTGTCATCGACATAGCAGTGGAAGTCCAGGTTCAAATGACGGAGAATCTGTCCGAGAGGGAGAATGTAAATAATTAAGAGGAGTAGGCCAAGTAAAGAGCCTTGGGGAACGCCTTGATGGATGAGACAGAGGAGTGGTGAAGCTTCCAACTTTATTTATCCAAAGAAGGGCAATTCTTTTGCAGCTTTCCTTACACACAATCTAAAGACCCCAAAAACTCAGACAGGATAGTTGCCAGAGGCAACAGCTCAATGTACATAGGTCAGAACAAGGAAACAGCCGGCAGCAGTAAATAAAACAACATGTCATGGTCCATGTACATAACCAAGTCTAAAGGAATATAACAGTTACTTAAAATGGCAACTGTCGATGTTTAATAGCCTAATAGCGAGAGGAGTGAAGAAGTGTAGCGGTGTAGTGTAGTGATTTGTTCTGCTTAGGGGCAATAGAGACGATGAATAGAGATGATGATTCATCTGCTGGAGAGGTCGGACCGGAGCCAGATGAGAGCAGTGTCTTATATACCGAGGTCTACGAGTCGAGTGAGAAAGATGTTGTGGCTCACTATGTCGAAGGCTGCACTCAGGTTGAAGAGGATGAGGATGTTAAGGGCACCGGTGTCGGCAGAAAGGAAGGATACTTTGAGGATTTGTGTTTGGGTTTCTGTCGCGACGAGGTGTTCAAGGGATGTGAGAGGAAGGGGAGATGGGGGTTATGGTATTTTTTGAGGATTGGGGGGAGAGCGGCAGTTAACAATTCTGTGGCGACAGTGCAGAGCTGAAAAGTTAAGTGTGGCATTGGGGTCAAGGGAGCAGGCTGTGGGTTTGGCTGAGCTGATGAGTTTAGAGATGATGGAGGGGGCAACAGGTGCCAAGTGGGAGAGATGGCGATGCGGGGAGGGGTAGGGGGGAAAAGAGAGATGGCGAGGAGAGGGGCCAGAGTAGGGGCTGCTGGGTCAGACGCAGAGGACAGAGATTTTAATAGTGGTGATTGTATCGGCAAAGAATTTAAGGAATGACTTGCATTGTTCAGGCGTAGAGGGCGTCGGCAAAGGGCTTGAGAGGGTTGTCCACGTGAAAGGAAATAGTCCGGGGGGAATTGGGAGGGAAGGGTCGCTCCACTAGCTAAACGACAAACCCGGTGGTACGGGCTAGCGATAGCCAGTTAGCAGAGAGCGTTCAGGAGAGCACCGCAGTTAGGGTCGATGGCAGGGAAACAGATAAACAGCAATCTAAGACAGCCGACCTGACACGGTAGGGAGACAAGAAGCAAGAAAGGGACACAAAACTGAGAGAGAGGTACAAGCGGCAGCCACACACGCGAGAACAGTGCTCTCTGACACAAACACGCACGTCAAAAGACAATAAATGGTCACAGTTCTTTACATAAGTGCATAATTAGTTGAGTAGTACTTTAGCAAATCTGTATAATAATGTATTACTAATAATGTAAAACTCAGTTGGCTCTCTGAGTGACCGAAAGTTACAACGTGATGGTTTAATTTGATGCTTTAGATTTTCAGGCAAACAATATGAATGATATTAGGCTTTGCCTTGTTAGTTAAAGGTCCAGTGTTAGAATTGAATGGCATCCGACCGTGACATTGCAGATTGCAAGCAATTGAACGTCCCCTCCCCCACCTCCCCTAAGGTGCCAGTATGTACTTCCAAAATGATGTCATCATCAACGACGCAATGAGTCACCAATTGTCGAATGTTGATGAGGTTCCCCCTTGAATGATTTGTAAATTGTATATATGCTATTTATTCTATGCCACACGTACACACACACACACACACACACACACACACACACACACACACACACACACACACACACACACACACACACACACACACACACGGCTCCCAAAACAACGAATCCCATGTGACCTCTCCCCCTCTCACTGCCTCCTACACACACAAAAATACAGATTCATACACTCACGCATGAATACATTCAGATATATCCACACTCACTAACAGCTACACTTACACTGTTACACACATATTCAATCAAACACTCGCATGCATAGTTCAACACAAACTGCATATAACGTCTCATTTATACTTTCACACATTCATATCAGTTAGTCACATACATGCTCCCCACACAGCCCGTCTCTGCGTGGCTTCAACCTGTTACAGACGTCACTCCCGCTGGCCGTCTGCTGGCCCCATGCTAACAGCTAGCAGGTCGCTGATCTGCTGCTAGGTTACCGTCATGGATGGTTTGAGAAACGAACGAACGAAAGAAGACATCCATGTTATGAAACACAACATGCAGTGAAACGACCGGAACTACCCACTACTAGGGCTACTAGCAATATGACTAACCACTAACCCCCACGTCCCACCTGAATTTACCTTTGCACACTCTTACCTCCTCTCACCGTTTCATTTATTACTCTCTCATTCACTCTTTCACTTAAACACTTCCACTTCAACATTTTGCACGCACCTTTTCCTTTTATCATTCTTCTCCTCTCTTCTCATCTATCCTCTCCTCTGCTCTCCCCTCCTTTCCTCTCCCCTTTCCTTTCCCTCCCCTCTTTACTCCCTTATCCTCTCCTCACTCCTCTCCTGTTCTCACCTATCATCTCCTGTACCCTCTTCTGCTCTCCTGTACTCCCCTCCTTTTGTTATCCTCTAATCTCCCATCTGCTCCTCTTTTCTATTCTCCTCTCCTCTCCTCTCTCCTCTCCTGTCCTCTCCTCCTCCTCTCCAGTGCTCCTTCTCCTCTCTCTGACTGCTTGCGGAGCTACCTGAGAGAGGAGGCGCAGGACTTCTTCTGTAGCCAGTGTCACAAACAAATCAACCGTCTGGAAGATCTCTCCACACGCCTTAACTTCCTGGAGATGACTAGGTAACCCCCGCCCTTCACCAGCCCCCCCCCCCCACCTCCACCCTCCTCCCCCACCTCCACCTCCACCCTCCTCACCTCCATCTCCACCCCAACAGCTTCCCTTCAAGCTGGGCCCTTAGCCGCCATTACTTCGCCATAGCCCTACTGCGTGTTACCAAAGGCACTGTGATGTCACTTCCTGTGCACGCAGTATTATTATGGTTTGTGTACGTGTGTGTTTGGTTGCATCTCCCCCATCTCAATGCAGGCGGGTGTGTCGATAGCAGTGTGGTGTTTGTGGTGTTGGTGTTGTTTTTGCTGTTTGCTGGGTCCTAGTGCCTGCCCGGTACTCTGTTCATCTGCAGCCCTCTCTCTCTACTAGCCACGCCCATTCTCTACCGGCCAATTCAAGGCCCGAAAACATATTTTATTGGCTACAGTTTGTAGTCCTCTTTATGATGTGCTGTACATCCAGTTCTGAACACACAATCTCAAACACACAAACACATGACTGATGATTTTAAAGAGTCACCCAACACAAGGATCATAGTGCCGATAGGGCGCCACCTCTGGCTAAACAGGTCATTGCAATCCTATTTTTCTGATTGGTTTGAATTTCTACCTAGTTATTCAGCCAGCTTCATGAAAAACAACAAATTCCAATAACCCTTCCAGTTTCCTTCTGTCCCTGTTTTACTTTGGTTGTCTTGCTTGGTTTCTGTGTGGCTAAAAGCTCAAAAAGTCAACATTGCATCACATTACATTCATGTTCCCATTTCGACTCGTCTGGTGTGGTTTGCTGTGTTGGCGTGACATCTTGTTGGTGAAAGAGCAGAGTTAACCAGACCCTGGTCTCACATCATATCATCGTAGACCAGCGCTCTGATGGTGTGGTGCAGTGGTGTCTTCTGGGTGGCTGTAGAGCCGCTGGTCTATCTCTTGCTCTCTCTCTCTATCTGTCCCTCTCTGTCTCTCCCTCACTATCTCTCCTAGTATAGTAAAGACATCAGCTGATTGGGTCTACTTCCTGTCCATTCTCTTTTCCTGATCTGTTTCCTGTTGTTCTTTCTATCCCTCCCCAGCTCTGGCAAGCGACTCTCCAGCAAGAAGGTGGCAAGGTAGGCTACCAAACTGGTATAGTTTACCATTGGGTTGTTCTGCTAGGTTAATGGGCGAATGCGCTAAACTATGCTAATGCATTTGGCTTATTGTTTAGGCTCATGCACTATGCTAGGCTAACTACGTGTATATGTACGGCAGGCACCTGCTCCAGAACAGCTCGATGACGCTGGACACCGTGAGCGACCTGACGCGAGACATCCTGGAGCTCGCCGATAACGATATCACTGACAAGGTGACAGACCCCCCCTCGGCTCGGCCGCCCCCCCACGAGCCAATCCCAGTCCAGATAACCCTGATCAGAAGCAAATCATAATCCAGACACGGTCCGATGGTGACGCACCATCTGATGGAGGAATGAGGCAGGAGCGGTTTCTCATAAAACATAGCTGACTGATCGACTCCTATCACCTACCTCCTGCCCCTTCACCTCGTCCACAACACGTTCACCTCGTCCACAACACCTTCACCTCGTCCACAACACGTTCACCTCGTCCACAAAACCTTCAACTCCTCCACAACACCTTCACCTCCTCCAACACCCTCACCTCCTCCTCCACCACCCTCACCTCCTCCTCCACCACCCTCACCTCCTCCTCCACCACCCTCACCTCCTCCTTCACCACCCTCACCTCCTCCTCCACCACCCTCACCTCCTCCTCCACCACCCTCACCTCCTCCTCCACCACCCTCACCTCCTCCTCCACCACCCTCACCTCCTCCTCCACCACCCTCACCTCCTCCTCCACCACCCTCACCTCCTCCTCCACCACCCTCACCTCCTCCTCCACCACCCTCACCTCCTCCACCACCCTCACCTCCTCCAACACCCTCACCTCCTCCTCCACCACCCTCACCTCCTCCTCCACCACCCTCACCTCCTCCTCCACCACCCTCGCCTCCTCCACCACCCTCACCTCCTCCACCACCCTCACCTCCTCCAACACCCTCACCTCCTCCTCCACCACCCTCACCTCCTCCTCCACCACCCTCACCTCCTCCTCCACCACCCTCGCCTCCTCCACCACCCTCACCTCCTCCACCACCCTCACCTCCTCCTCCACCCTCACCTCCTCCAACACCCTCACCTCCTCCTCCACCACCCTCGCCTCCTCCACCACCCTCACCTCCTCCAACACCCTCACCTCCTCCTCCACCACCCTCACCTCCTCCTCCACCACCCTCGCCTCCTCCTCCACCACCCTCGCCTCCTCCACCACCCTCACCTCCTCCAACACCCTCACCTCCTCCTCCACCACCCTCACCTCCTCCTCCACCACCCTCGCCTCCTCCTCCACCACCCTCGCCTCCTCCACCACCCTCACCTCCTCCTCCACCCTCACCTCCTCCAACACCCTCACCTCCTCCTCCACCACCCTCGCCTCCTCCACCACCCTCAACTCCTCCATCCCCCTCACCTCCTCTCCCCCCTCACCTCCTCTCCCCCCTCAACTCCTCCATCCCCCTCACCTCCTCCACCCCCCTCACCTCCTCCTCTCTCCCCCCCCGGCCAGGTGCTCCTGTTGGAGCGGCGCGTGGCGGAGCTGGAGAAGGAGTCTGACGCGTCGGGGGAGGTGCACGCCCGGCTGCGGCAGGAGAACCTGCAGCTGGTGCACCGCGCCAACGCCCTGGAGGAGCAGCTGAAGGAGCAGGAGGTGTACGCCGAGGAGTGCCTGGAGCAGGAGGAGCGTCGCCACAAGGAGGCGCTCGCCAAGATGGAGCGGGACCTGGGGCTGGAGCTGGAGAACCTGCAGACCAGGTGGGTTAATGTGTGTGTGTGGGTGTATATGACCCATTGGGCAGAGACCCAAGGGGTGTAGAGACCAGGGGGGAATTTATCTGGGCGGGGGGGGGTAGAGACCCAGTCGGGTAGAGAACGGGTGTGTAGGGACCAAGGGTGTTCTTACGGCGGCTATTAGAGGCGGAAGTACCGTATACTTCATTTGAAGTCTTGGCACTTGTTAAAGACACAGAGGACGACGCTGTACAGAAGCCTGAGGCCTAAACCAGCTTCTAGCTACTACTCTTAAACAACGTGAAGATAGAGTAGGCCATATAGACCACTGCGTTATGGAAGGCAGATCTGAGATGAATCTGTCCATTCAGACTGAACAACAGACCGTACAGATACAGATACAGACCTCTGGAGGTTTTTTAATACCTTTTGTGACTGTTGGAGACTCCATGAGGCCCTCTGGTGGTAGAAACCTTCCACAGCCTCAACTGTGGTCTGTTTAAGGTTGCAACTGAGGTGACCGTTCAATGCCTCGTCTTTTTTTTTTTAAGGGTTTAATGTTAAGGGCAGGATTTAAAAATAAGCTCAAAGGGTAAGTGAACTCCTTTTTCAGCTCAATTCCAACTCCGTAATTGAAGACCATGCGTTTTGAGCTGAGAGTTATTATTATTTGCGAGAAGGTGGGGTCATTGAGGATGAGTCACTGTCCCATGGTGACGGCCGACACAAACTTTGTTCTTTTCGTCTGTTGTACTGAGTTATTCAGCTAGCTAGTGCTCATCTTGTTGCGAATGGTTGTTAAAATGAGCAATGTGTAAATAAATGACTATACCGCAATGTCATTCTACAATACAAGTTTTACATAGAAGAGCTATGGTTTGAGCCTGGTCCAAATCTTGACTTAAATGCACAAAGTTTTATAAACGTTTGGTAAGAGACTATCTACTCCTACATGTTTAAAACTTTTGTGTAAGTCTAAACAGCAGTGTAGAAAAAAGTGTGAAAATAAATTATCTAGCAGAAGTTGGCCAGAGAAAGCGTGTTGGCCTTCCCTTGAGGGCAAGTATTAAGGGTGTGTGTGTGTGTGTGTGTGTTTCAGGATGCAGCAGCTGGATGAGGAGAACAGTGAGCTGAGGTCATGTGTTCCCTGCCTGAGAGCCAACATAGAGAGACTGGAGGAGGTACACACCAGGGCATACAGACACAAGCAATGACACACACACACAAATACTAACACCAGCACACACACATACATACTAAGACACACACACACACACACACACACACACACACACACACACACACACACACACACACACACACACACACACACACACACACACACACACACACACACACACACACACACACACACACACACACACACTCACTACTACACACAAATGAACACTTATACACACTACCACACAGACACACATGAACACTATTACACACCCATGAACAATTCTACGAGCAAACAAACACGAATCACCCATCAACACAAACAGCCACATGTTTGACCCCCGGCCCTCCGTATCTCCCCCAGGAGAAGCAGAGGAGTCAGGACGAGCTGGAGGAGGTGGCGGAGCGGCTGATCGAGGAGCAGGAGACGCGCAGGAAGATGTCAGACAAGCTGAGCCACGAACGCCACCTCAGCCAGAAGGAGAAGGAGAGCACGCAGGAGGTGCCCCTACAAACACATGCGCACACACCACAGCACATGCATGCACGCACACACACACACACACACACACACACACACACACACACACACACACACACACACACACACACACACACACACACACACGCCATAGTATGTTATATTATAAGGGACCCAGCCAAATCGGTCTTTTTCTTGTCCTCTGAAATCGAACGCGTCCCTTAAAGTCTTAAAGTCGCTACCGAGAAAATGCTTCTTATTCAGTTTGAGCTGAAATGCACCTCCTGTTCCATTAAGTTACCCACACCACGAGCGAAGGTACTTTGTGAGGCCTGTCTAGCAATCCAAAATGTCTAGTAGAAGCGGAAACATGAGCAGAAGCACGTCCCCTGGGCTAACTTTGACAGCAGAAATGACTGCACAGACGGAGGTTGGAAGGTAATTCCGTATAAAGTCAACATTTTGTCCATTCAACACGGGATCTCGAGGCCGCCTCGTCCTCTGACTATATTAAATAGGCTTGCTCAGTAAAGCTGTGTTTTAGTTTTGATTGTGTAGTAGTCTGACAGGATTGCGTGTGTGTTTTGTAATCTTTAATCTCGCTATGTATACTAATGTGTGTGTGTGTGTGTGCTGTGTTTTAGTCTGATTGTGTAGTAGTCTGACAGGATTGTGTGTGTGTTTTGTAATCTTTACTCTCGCTATGTATACTAATGTGTGTGTGTGTGTGTGTGTGTGTGTGTGTGTGTGTGTGTGTGTGCAGCTGATCGAGGACCTGCGTAAGCAGCTGGAACACCTGCAGCTGTACAAGCTGGAGGCGGAGGGCCGGAGGGGGCGGCTCCCCAGCGCCGGGCTTCAGGAGTACCACACACGCACCCGGGAGGCGGAGCTGGAGCACGAGGTCAAGCGCCTTAAACAGGTAGACGCACGCACACACGCGCACACACCTACACACACACACCTACATGCATATGAATACACACACATGCATACATACAGACACATGTAGACACACATGCTTGAATGTAAATACACACTATCGTGGACATAGACACTCGCACACAGACACAATAGTCCTATTCATGGAGCCACCCATACATGAACAGAAACCAACAAATGTTGAGGATATTGAAGTTAGCAGTCAGTCAGGCAGGAAGGTACGGCGGAATTAATTAGTTTGTTGTCTCCTCGGCTCTGTTTCCAGGACAACCGCAGCCTGAAGGAGCAGAACGACGAGCTGAACGGACAGATCATCAACCTCAGCATCCAGGGAGCCAAGAACCTCATGACCGCGCCCTTCTCGGACTCACTTGCTGCAGAGATCAACTCCGTCTCCCGTGGAGAGGTAGGCTGCCCCCCCCTTTCTGTCTCACTTCCTCTAGAACCTTCCCATGCTCTTCCCAGCCTTCTCATGTGTCTTTGATACACCATTGTTGTTTTTTTTAGCATTTAACCTGAATCGTATCTCAACGATGTATAATCGCCTGTGTGTGTGTGTATGTATGTATGTTTGTTCCTTTGTGTGTGTCTGTGTGTCTGTGTCCCTGTGTGTGTCTGTGTCCCTGTGTGTGTGTGTGTCTGTGTTACCAGCTGATGGAGGCGGTCCACAAGCAGGAGGAGATCAACTACCGTCTACAGGACTACATCGACAAGATCATCGTAGCCATCATGGAGTGCAACCCCTCCATCCTGGAGGTCAAGTACTGACCCTGTCGGCCCCGGGCTCAGCCCGCAGCCTGCTTAACAATGGTCGCATTGCAAATTGTATTTCAGACACTGTCTGCTGGTGTTGGTGATGAAGAATAAGCTATTTTGTTTCAAAATCCCTGGAATGTGTGTGTGTGTGTGTGTGTGTGTGTGTGTGTGTGTGTGTGTGTCGGTGTGTCGGTGTGTCGGTTCCGTGAGCTCGCCGTTCTGAAGGCAAGCCAGCTGTCCCGTGTTCCTGTCTTGACGTCATGTCCTGGTTCTAAAGGGACGCATCGTTCTGCTGTCCGACCCCATGAAGACCTTTAACTCCAGGTCTAAAGTCAGCCCGCCTCCTTTCAACAAACAACCACGAATCCCCACGATTGGCCCAGAGGTAGAATATCTGACCCCAGCGTGCTGCTGGTCCCCTGGGGTGGTGGGGCTGGGGAGGGTCCCCTAAACAGGGCTGAGAGATGAGTCCTCTGATGCGCTGGCCAGGAGACCCACCCCAAGCAGGTCTCTGTTGGTCTGCAGCGCCTCTCCATGAAGGATAGGGGGCGTTTCCATGGGTGGAACCCACAAGGACACCCGTGTGTGTGTGTGTGTGTGTGTGTGTGTGTGTGTGTGTGTGTGTGTGTGTGTGTGTGTGTGTGTGTGTGTGTGTGTGTGTGTGTGTGTGTGTGTGTGTGTGTGTGTGTGTGTGTGTGTGTGTGTGCAGTGTTTTCTTATTATTTTCCTCTTTTTGTTGTTTGCTCAAAGGCTTTGACAGGGTCTGGTGAAGTAATAAGTTATAGTGAAGGACCCAGGTGGCTTATGATCCTGCTCCTTTCTGTGCATTTGTTTTGCTATGACACGAGTCCTGGGCCTCAGGTGGGTTGGACACCAAGACTTCATTTCCCATCATGCCCTGCATTCCCAGGCGCTAGCAGTAACCCAACCATGAACTAACTGTAAAATAACTTAAATTATATTTCCAAGTGGTGTAAGAATGTATAAAGAGGGGGTGATTTAATAGCGAGCGCCTATGTCAAGTTTAACGACGGGAACAGAGGTTGAGTCTGGGAAGTGTATTTTTTATTTTCTAGAACAGCCCACCTGATCTCCAGTGTTCTCCTGAGTGACAGTGTCAGAGAGTTCATTGAGCCACCGTGGGGAGAACAATACTGATCATTTATGTTCATAAGGTTATTGATGTTTATGAAGTTTCACAATCAAATGTACTTTGCACTCTGAATTTATCACACGTGTGTTTTGATTTGTCTAAAAGGGACACTTCTTTGCAAGGGGTCAAATGTTAAATTTGAAACGGGGAAATGGACTAAAAGAGGCTCAGAACGCAGCGAGACTGGACGGCACCACAGCTGTGCTGACACAGAAACACACAAATACTGGCTTCTGTCTGAAACACTCTGCCAGAGTATTTCCCTCTCCTTCATCACTGTGCTGTTGTCTCCGGGGGCCGATGAACTGGTGGGGATGCGCTGGTATTATTATGGGATGTTAGGGGGAGGCCAGCCCACTAAAGGACATGATGAGAAGGACTACCTAAAGCCACACTTGGCTTGCAATAACTCCACCAGAGCCCTGGATCAGACCAGAGCGGGCCCAGCTACACCAGGGAGGAACAGGAACCCTCATGACTCCGGCTTGTTTCCATCACCCCTTCTGGAGGGAGAGAAGGATCCTTATTAGGTCTCTGGACTTAAAAAATTACTTATCTTTGACAGAAGCTGAACGCTATCCGCAGCCTCGTCTCTGGACTGTACACGGGGGTCTCCACACCATTGAAGCGGGGGAGATCGTTTCCATACTGCCTGAAGCTCTTCACCGTCACTGCATTCAACGTTGTTTTGTTTTCACCAAATCTCGCCTGTCAAGCCCACCTGTAAATCTCTACCGTTGCTCGCCTGTACAGCTCACCTGTGGCTCTGGGGGGGAGAATGCCTTGGCTTCAAAGGACTTGTACATGTATAGTTTTCTACCCGTCTGTAGATCCTAGGTATTTTTATAGTCGAGGTGATGTAACGACAGAGTGGTCTTTCTCGTCTCTCGGTGGACAATGGTTGCCTGAATTGTAGCATGTTGTGTGGACACAAGCTAACAGTTCCATTATCTGTAGTTAACTCACCAAAACACGTATTTAACTCACCAAACTAATCTGTAAATATTCTGTGGTCTTTTTTTCATTTTTGTTTTTGAAGGGTAATACTGAAAGAAAAATCTTCTATGTTTAAAAAAAACCCTGTTATTGATTTAAGAAGTATTTTCTAGCAAAGTTGTAGTCTATTGGATACATTACAATATATGATGTATGATACTGTTCTGTATGTTGATGTTATCTCGTATGAGTTTGACTTGGATTGGATATCGCGAATCTTGCTATTATTATTTTCTTGTAGATATGAGCCTTGTCTTCCCTCTGAGGTCACTTCCTGTACGGAGGCCAATCATCTTCAGATGACAAAGATTCCAACATCCAAACTGAGCTTTCCGATTGGTCCGACTCATTTCTTTCTTTTTTTTGAGATCAGGAGAACGAGATGGTAAAAAAAACAACCTATCCCATTCCCACCTTGGTGTCTGCAACACTACGACATTCCCTTCAGGACGACTAAGGCAGTTAACGAGTTCTCTAAAACAGTTAACTAGTTCTGTAACAGTTAACCAGGTATCTCACAGTTAACGAGTTATGTAATAAATGCACTTTAACGAGCACTAACGCCCCCTGCAGAAAGAACCACCAAAGACGGTTTGACTTCTCATCCAATCAGTTTAGCTTTTTTTGATCGGCGATCAACGGACAGCGTTTATGTTTATATTTTTATTTAATGGAACCTGAAGAACTGGCCCGCTAGTCTCAACACTGAACCCGTGTCTCGATCCTACCGTCATCAAGAATTAAAAAAACAAACCACGTACTTTGTCTCACAACAGCTCCACGGTGTAAATACCTTTTTCTGAACTTTCTGCTCTCGCGCTCGCAACCGCCGTTCTCGTACACTTGGCTCAAGGGCACTGACATCAAGGCACACAGCAGTGCATGGCTCGGCAGTCGGGACACGGGAGAGATCGGGGGGAAGGAATATTGTAGAAAATGAAATTGTAAAGCTGAAGATTATTCTTATTTTGAGAGATACATGTATAAATTATAACAGTATTGGTTACTACTGTATGATATTTTTGAAATACCCGTGGAAGATGTTATCCTTATTAGGCAATTATGGGGGAATTATCATTTTAAGTCGTTGTAAAAAAAAATACAAGTTGAAGAAAAAGTGAAGTAAGATTAGCAAATAAATGAAATTAAATAAATATGCTGTTTGTGTGGTTATTGACTATATTTAGAAAGTGATCAAATTAGGGATGTCCCGATTCCATCTTTTCACTTCCGATATTGATACCGCAGCTTGGGCTATATGCCGATACCAATATCGGTCAGATACTTTGTTTTACACTTGAACAAATAATAATAAAATGTATGGAAGCACTTTGCTTTTGTTTGCTTATTAGCCACCTAAAACGTCTCACAAAAGAAAAGTTGAATGGCTTAAATGAAGTGATACGAACAGTCTAAATGGAGAAAACAAGATAAACATTCACACCATTTAAAAATGTTCAACTAATAGCTATAGCTATAAGGCTTGAATACATTTTAGATAAAATATAGAGCAGCTGAGCTGTTCTGATAGTGTGTGTGTTTTTTCCGCTATAAGGATGGCACTTTCTATCGCTACATAAAGACCCATTCAGTTCCATCAGCTTGCGTTGCCACGGTAACCCCATTCTTTGTGTCATGTCACCAGGTGTGGTTGTGATTAGCTGATGCAAGCGGTTTGGGAAAGGGAAGGAATGGTTTTCATAGTGACATCACAAGTTTGCTTGTCCACCCAGATATATGAAGGATATATGTTACCCCCTATGTTTTATTCGATACATTTCGACAGTGTTACCCCTTATGGGTTTTTCATGACGACAGATAAAAAACTACTGTTTTTTTTACGTTTCATTTGATAAAAACGACAGCGTTACCCCCATGTTTTTTTCCCATGATGACTGATGAAAAACAACAGTGTTACCCCTTATGTTTTTTTTCATGACGACCAATAAAAAACAACAGTGTTACCCCTTATGTTTTTATTCATGACGACCAATAAAAAACAACAGTGTTACCCCTTATGTTTTTATTCATGATGACCAATAAAAAACAACAGTGTTACCCCTTATGTTTTTATTCATGACGACCAATAAAAAACAACAGTGTTACCCCTTATGTTTTTATTCATGACGACCAATAAAAAACAACAGTGTTACCCCTTATGTTTTTTTTCATGACGACCAATAAAAAACAACAGTGTTACCCCTCATGTTTTTATTCATGACGACCAATAAAAAACAACAGTGTTACCCCTTATGTTTTTATTCATGACGACCAATAAAAAACAACAGTGTTACCCCTTATGTTTTTATTCATGACGACCAATAAAAAACAACAGTGTTACCCCTTATGTTTTTTTCGTGACTACCAAAGAAAAACGACAGTGTCACCCCTCATGTTTCATTTAATAAAAACGACAGTGTTACCCCTTATGTTTTTTTTCATGACGACCAATAAAAAAAGGAACAGTGTTACCCCTTATGTTTTTATTCATGACGACCAATAAAAAACAACAGTGTTACCCCTTATGTTTTTATTCATGACGACCAATAAAAAACAACAGTGTTACCCCTTATGTTTTTATTCATGACGACCAATAAAAAACAACAGTGTTACCCCTTATGTTTTTATTCATGACGACCAATAAAAAACAACAGTGTTACCCCTTATGTTTTTTATTCATGACGACCAATAAAAAACAACAGTGTTACCCCTTATGTTTTTATTCATGACGACCAATAAAAAACAACAGTGTTACCCCTTATGTTTTTATTCATGACGACCAATAAAAAACAACAGTGTTACCCCTTATGGTTTTTATTCATGACGACCAATAAAAAACAACAGTGTTACCCCTTATGTTTTTATTCATGACGACCAATAAAAAACAACAGTGTTACCCCTTATGTTTTTTTCGTGACTACCAAAGAAAAACGACAGTGTCACCCCTCATGTTTCATTTAATAAAAACGACAGTGTTACCCCTTATGTTTTTTTTCATGACGAACAATAAAAAAAGGAACAGTGTTACCCCTTATGTTTTTATTCATGACGACCAATAAAAAACAACAGTGTTACCCCTTATGTTTTTATTCATGACGACCAATAAAAAAGGAACAGTGTTACCCCTTATGTTTTTATTCATGACGACCAATAAAAAACAACAGTGTTACCCCTCATGTTTTTTTCGTGACTACCAAAGAAAAACGACAGTGTCACCCCTCATGTTTCATTTAATAAAAACGACAGTGTTACCCCTTATGTTTTTTTTCATGACGAACAATAAAAAAAGGAACAGTGTTACCCCTTATGTTTTTATTCATGACGACCAATAAAAAACAACAGTGTTACCCCTTATGTTTTTATTCATGACGACCAATAAAAAACAACAGTGTTACCCCTAATGTTTTTATTCATGACGACCAATAAAAAAGAACAGTGTTACCCCTTATGTTTTTATTCATGACAACCAATAAAAAACAACAGTGTTACCCCTTATGTTTTTATTCATGACGACCAATAAAAAACAACAGTGTTACCCCTTATGTTTTTATTCATGACGACCAATAAAAAACAACAGTGTTACCCCTTATGTTTTTATTCATGACGACCAATAAAAAACAACAGTGTTACCCCTTATGTTTTTATTCATGACGACCAATAAAAAAACAACAGTGTTACCCCTTATGTTTTTATTCATGACGACCATTAAAAAACAACAGTGTTACCCCTTATGGTTTTTATTCATGACGACCCATAAAAAACAACAGTGTTACCCCTTATGTTTTTATTCATGACGACCAATAAAAAACAACAGTGTTACCCCTTATGTTTTTATTCATGACGACCAATAAAAAACAACAGTGTTACCCCTTATGTTTTTATTCATGACGACCAATAAAAAAAGGAACAGTGTTACCCCTTATGTTTTTATTCATGACGACCAATAAAAAACAACAGTGTTACCCCTTATGTTTTTTTCGTGACTACCAAAGAAAAACGACAGTGTCACCCCTCATGTTTCATTTAATAAAAACGACAGTGTTACCCCTTATGTTTTTTTTCATGACGAACAATAAAAAAAGGAACAGTGTTACCCCTTATGTTTTTATTCATGACGACCAATAATAAACAACAGTGTTACCCCTTATGTTTTTATTCATGACGACCAATAAAAAACAACAGTGTTACCCCTTATGTTTTTATTCATGACGACCAATAAAAAACAACAGTGTTACCCCTTATGTTTTTATTCATGACGACCAATAAAAAACAACAGTGTTACCCCTAATGTTTTTATTCATGACGACCAATAAAAAACAACAGTGTTACCCCTTATGGATTTTATTCATGATGACCAATAAAAAACAACAGTGTTACCCCTTATGTTTTTATTCATGACGACCAATAAAAAACAACTGTGTAACCCCTTATGTTTTTATTCATGACGACCAATAAAAAAAGGAACGGTGTTACCCCTTATGGTTTCATTCATGACGACCAATAAAAAACAACAGTGTTACCCCTTATGTTTTTATTCATGACGACCAATAAAAAACAACAGTGTTACCCCTTATGTTTCTTTTCATGACGACCAATAAAAAAAGGAACAGTGTTACCCCTTATGTTTTTTTCGTGACTACCAAAGAAAAACGACAGTGTCACCCCTCATGTTTCATTTAATAGTAACTACAGTGTTACCCCTTATGTTTTTTTTCATGACGACCAATAAAAAACAACAGTGTTACCCCTTATGTTTTTATTCATGACGACCAATAAAAAACAACAGTGTTACCCCTTATGTTTTTATTCATGACGACCAATAAAAAACAACAGTGTTACCCCTTATGTTTTTATTCATGACGACCAATAAAAAACAACAGTGTTACCCCTAATGTTTTTATTCATGACGACCAATAAAAAACAACAGTGTTACCCCTTATGGATTTTATTCATGACGACCAATAAAAAACAACAGTGTTACCCCTTATGTTTTTATTCATGACGACCAATAAAAAACAACAGTGTTACCCCTAATGTTTTTATTCATGACGACCAATAAAAAACAACAGTGTTACCCCTTATGGATTTTATTCATGACGACCAATAAAAAACAACAGTGTTACCCCTTATGTTTTTATTCATGACGACCAATAAAAAACAACTGTGTAACCCCTTATGTTTTTATTCATGACGACCAATAAAAAAAGGAACGGTGTTACCCCTTATGGTTTCATTCATGACGACCAATAAAAAACAACAGTGTTACCCCTTATGTTTTTATTCATGACGACCAATAAAAAACAACTGTGTTACCCCTTATGTTCCTTTTCATGACGACCAATAAAAAAAGGAACAGTGTTACCCCTTATGTTTTTTTCGTGACTACCAAAGAAAAACGACAGTGTCACCCCTCATGTTTCATTTAATAGTAACTACAGTGTTACCCCTTATGTTTTTATTCATGACGACCAATAAAAAACAACAGTGTTACCCCTTATGTTTTTATTCATGACGACCAATAAAAAACAACAGTGTTACCCCTTATGTTTTTATTCATGACGACCAATAAAAAAACAACAGTGTTACCCCTTATGTTTTTATTCATGACGACCAATAAAAAACAACAGTGTTACCCCTTATGGTTTTTATTCATGACGACCCATAAAAAACAACAGTGTTACCCCTTATGTTTTTATTCATGACGACCAATAAAAAACAACAGTGTTACCCCTTATGTTTTTATTCATGACGACCAATAAAAAAAGGAACAGTGTTACCCCTTATGTTTTTATTCATGACGACCAATAAAAAACAACAGTGTTACCCCTTATGTTTTTTTCGTGACTACCAAAGAAAAACGACAGTGTCACCCCTCATGTTTCATTTAATAAAAACGACAGTGTTACCCCTTATGTTTTTTTTCATGACGAACAATAAAAAAAGGAACAGTGTTACCCCTTATGTTTTTATTCATGACGACCAATAAAAAACAACAGTGTTACCCCTTATGTTTTTATTCATGACGACCAATAAAAAACAACAGTGTTACCCCTTATGTTTTTATTCATGACGACCAATAAAAAACAACAGTGTTACCCCTTATGTTTTTATTCATGACGACCAATAAAAAACAACAGTGTTACCCCTAATGTTTTTATTCATGACGACCAATAAAAAACAACAGTGTTACCCCTTATGGATTTTATTCATGACGACCAATAAAAAACAACAGTGTTACCCCTTATGTTTTTATTCATGACGACCAATAAAAAACAACTGTGTAACCCCTTATGTTTTTATTCATGACGACCAATAAAAAAAGGAACGGTGTTACCCCTTATGGTTTCATTCATGACGACCAATAAAAAACAACAGTGTTACCCCTTATGTTTTTATTCATGACGACCAATAAAAAACAACAGTGTTACCCCTTATGTTTCTTTTCATGACGACCAATAAAAAAAGGAACAGTGTTACCCCTTATGTTTTTTTCGTGACTACCAAAGAAAAACGACAGTGTCACCCCTCATGTTTCATTTAATAGTAACTACAGTGTTACCCCTTATGTTTTTTTTCATGACGACCAATAAAAAACAACAGTGTTACCCCTTATGTTTTTATTCATGACGACCAATAAAAAACAACAGTGTTACCCCTTATGTTTTTATTCATGACGACCAATAAAAAACAACAGTGTTACCCCTTATGTTTTTATTCATGACGACCAATAAAAAACAACAGTGTTACCCCTAATGTTTTTATTCATGACGACCAATAAAAAACAACAGTGTTACCCCTTATGGATTTTATTCATGACGACCAATAAAAAACAACAGTGTTACCCCTTATGTTTTTATTCATGACGACCAATAAAAAACAACAGTGTTACCCCTAATGTTTTTATTCATGACGACCAATAAAAAACAACAGTGTTACCCCTTATGGATTTTATTCATGACGACCAATAAAAAACAACAGTGTTACCCCTTATGTTTTTATTCATGACGACCAATAAAAAACAACTGTGTAACCCCTTATGTTTTTATTCATGACGACCAATAAAAAAAGGAACGGTGTTACCCCTTATGGTTTCATTCATGACGACCAATAAAAAACAACAGTGTTACCCCTTATGTTTTTATTCATGACGACCAATAAAAAACAACTGTGTTACCCCTTATGTTCCTTTTCATGACGACCAATAAAAAAAGGAACAGTGTTACCCCTTATGTTTTTTTCGTGACTACCAAAGAAAAACGACAGTGTCACCCCTCATGTTTCATTTAATAGTAACTACAGTGTTACCCCTTATGTTTTTTTTCATGACGAACAATAAAAAAAGGAACAGTGTTTTCCCTTATGTTTTTATTCATGACGACCAATAAAAAACAACAGTGTTACCCCTTATGTTTTTATTCATGACGACCAATAAAAAACAACAGCGTTACCCCTTATGTTTTTATTCATGACGACCAATAAAAAACAACAATGTTACCCCTTATGTTTTTTTTCATGATGACCAATAAAAAACAACAGTGTTACCCCTTATGTTTTTATTCATGACGACCAATAAAAAACAACAGTGTTACCCCTTATGTTTTTTTTCATGACGACCAATAAAAAAAGGAACAGTGTTACCCCTGATGTTTTTATTCATGACGACCAATAAAAAACAACAGTGTTACCCCTTATGGTTTTTATTCATGACGACCAATAAAAAACAACAGTGTTACCCCTTATGTTTTTTTCGTGACTACCAAAGAAAAACGACAGTGTCACCCCTCATGTTTCATTTAATAGTAACTACAGTGTTACCCCTTATGTTTTTTTTCATGACGAACAATAAAAAAAGGAACAGTGTTTTCCCTTATGTTTTTTATTCATGACGACCCATAAAAAACAACAGTGTTACCCCTTATGTTTTTATTCATGACGACCAATAAAAAACAACAGTGTTACCCCTTATGTTTTTATTCATGACGACCAATAAAAAACAACAGTGTTACACCTTATGTTTTTTTTCATGACGACCAATAAAAAACAACAGTGTTACCCCTTATGTTTTTATTCATGACGACCAATAAAAAAACAACAGTGTTACCCCTTATGTTTTTATTCATGACGACCAATAAAAAAAGGAACGGTGTTACCCCTTATGGTTTCATTCATGACGACCAATAAAAAACAACAGTGTTACCCCTTATGTTTTTATTCATGACGACCAATAAAAAACAACAGTGTTACCCCTTATGTTTCTTTTCATGACGACCAATAAAAAAAGGAACAGTGTTACCCCTTATGTTTTTATTCATGACAACGAATAAAAAACAACAGTGTTACCCCTTATGTTTTTATTCATGACGACCAATAAAAAACAACAGTGTTACCCCTTATGTTTTTATTCATGACGACCAATAAAAAACAACAGTGTTACCCCTAATGTTTTTATTCATGACGACCAATAAAAAACAACAGTGTTACCCCTTATGGATTTTATTCATGACGACCAATAAAAAACAACAGTGTTACCCCTTATGTTTTTATTCATGACGACCAATAAAAAACAACTGTGTAACCCCTTATGTTTTTATTCATGACGACCAATAAAAAAAGGAACGGTGTTACCCCTTATGGTTTCATTCATGACGACCAATAAAAAACAACAGTGTTACCCCTTATGTTTTTATTCATGACGACCAATAAAAAACAACAGTGTTACCCCTTATGTTTCTTTTTATGACGACCAATAAAAAAAGGAACAGTGTTACCCCTTATGTTTTTTTCGTGACTACCAAAGAAAAACGACAGTGTCACTCCTCATGTTTCATTTAATAGTAACTACAGTGTTACCCCTTATGTTTTTTTTCATGACGAACAATAAAAAAAGGAACAGTGTTTTCCCTTATGTTTTTATTCATGACGACCAATAAAAAACAACAGTGTTACCCCTTATGTTTTTATTCATGACGACCAATAAAAAACAACAGTGTTACCCCTTATGTTTTTATTCATGACGACCAATAAAAAACAACAGTGTTACCCCTTATGTTTTTTTTCATGATGACCAATAAAAAACAACAGTGTTACCCCTTATGTTTTTATTCATGACGACCAATAAAAAACAACAGTGTTACCCCTTATGTTTTTTTTCATGACGACCAATAAAAAAAGGAACAGTGTTACCCCTTATGTTTTTATTCATGACGACCAATAAAAAACAACAGTGTTACCCCTTATGGTTTTTATTCATGACGACCAATAAAAAACAACAGTGTTACCCCTTATGTTTTTTTCGTGACTACCAAAGAAAAACGACAGTGTCACCCCTCATGTTTCATTTAATAGTAACTACAGTGTTACCCCTTATGTTTTTTTTCATGACGAACAATAAAAAAAGGAACAGTGTTTTCCCTTATGTTTTTATTCATGACGACCAATAAAAAACAACAGTGTTACCCCTTATGTTTTTATTCATGACGACCAATAAAAAACAACACTGTTACCCCTTATGTTTTTATTCATGACGACCAATAAAAAACTACAGTGTTACCCCTTATGTTTTTTTTCATGACGACCAATAAAAAACAACAGTGTTACCCCTTATGTTTTTATTCATGACGACCAATAAAAAACAACAGTGTTACCCCTTATGTTTTTATTCATGACGACCAATAAAAAACAACAGTGTTACCCCTAATGTTTTTATTCATGACGACCAATAAAAAACAACAGTGTTACCCCTTATGGATTTTATTCATGACGACCAATAAAAAACAACAGTGTTACCCCTTATGTTTTTATTCATGACGACCAATAAAAAACAACTGTGTAACCCCTTATGTTTTTATTCATGACGACCAATAAAAAAAGGAACGGTGTTACCCCTTATGGTTTCATTCATGACGACCAATAAAAAACAACAGTGTTACCCCTTATGTTTTTATTCATGACGACCAATAAAAAACAACAGTGTTACCCCTTATGTTTCTTTTCATGACGACCAATAAAAAAAGGAACAGTGTTACCCCTTATGTTTTTTTCGTGACTACCAAAGAAAAACGACAGTGTCACTCCTCATGTTTCATTTAATAGTAACTACAGTGTTACCCCTTATGTTTTTTTTCATGACGAACAATAAAAAAAGGAACAGTGTTTTCCCTTATGTTTTTATTCATGACGACCAATAAAAAACAACAGTGTTACCCCTTATGTTTTTATTCATGACGACCAATAAAAAACAACAGTGTTACCCCCTATGTTTTTATTCATGACGACCAATAAAAAACAACAGTGTTACCCCTTATGTTTTTTTTCATGATGACCAATAAAAAACAACAGTGTTACCCCTTATGTTTTTATTCATGACGACCAATAAAAAACAACAGTGTTACCCCTTATGTTTTTTTTCATGACGACCAATAAAAAAAGGAACAGTGTTACCCCTTATGTTTTTATTCATGACGACCAATAAAAAACAACAGTGTTACCCCTTATGGTTTTTATTCATGACGACCAATAAAAAACAACAGTGTTACCCCTTATGTTTTTTTCGTGACTACCAAAGAAAAACGACAGTGTCACCCCTCATGTTTCATTTAATAGTAACTACAGTGTTACCCCTTATGTTTTTTTTCATGACGAACAATAAAAAAAGGAACAGTGTTTTCCCTTATGTTTTTATTCATGACGACCAATAAAAAACAACAGTGTTACCCCTTATGTTTTTATTCATGACGACCAATAAAAAACAACAGTGTTACCCCTTATGTTTTTATTCATGACGACCAATAAAAAACTACAGTGTTACCCCTTATGTTTTTTTTCATGATGACCAATAAAAAACAACAGTGTTACCCCTTATGTTTTTATTCATGACGACCAATAAAAAACAACAGTGTTACCCCTTATGTTTTTTTTCATGACGACCAATAAAAAGAGGAACAGTGTTACCCCTTATGTTTTTATTCATGACGACCAATAAAAAACAACAGTGTTACCCCTTATGGTTTTTATTCATGACGACCAATAAAAAACAACAGTGTTACCCCTTATGTTTTTATTCATGACGACCAATAAAAAACAACAGTGTTACCCCTTATGTTTTTTTTCATGATGACCAATAAAAAACAACAGTGTTACGCCTTATGTTTTTATTCATGACGACCAATAAAAAAAGGAACAGTGTTACCCCTTATGTTTTTATTCATGACAACCAATAAAAAACAACAGTTTTACCCCTTATGTTTTTTTCGTGACTACCAAAGAAAAACGACAGTGTCACCCCTCATGTTTCATTTAATAAAAACGACAGTGTTACCCCTTATGTTTTTTTTATGACGAACAATAAAAAAAGGAACAGTGTTACCCCTTATGTTTTTATTCATGACGACCAATAAAAAACAACAGTGTTACCCCTTATGTTTTTATTCATGACGACCAATAAAAAACAACAGTGTTACCGCTTATGTTTTTTTTCATGACGACCAATAAAAAACAACAGTGTTACCCCTTATGTTTTTATTCATGACGACCAATAAAAAACAACAGTGTTACCCCTTATGTTTTTATTCATGACGACCAATAAAAAACAACAGTGTTACCCCTTATGGTTTTTTTCGTGACTACCAAAGAAAAACGACAGTGTCACCCCTCATGTTTCATTTAATAAAAACGACAGTGTTTTATAAAACCCCCTATGTTTTAATTGATAAAGATCGACATGAAGATCGTCATGAAGACCAAAGAAAAACAACAGTGTCACCCCCTATATTTTATTTGATAAATATCGACAGTGTTATGTTTTTGCAGGGATCCGAACATGAGCTGTTTAGAGTGTTAACCTCTGAACTTAACAATGCACCATCAAGACACCGGATAACATCATCACAAAGGTTATACTTGACTTTATAATTCGCATGAAATAGAGATAAGTGTCTTCAAATAGATGACATCAACAGGACTTGAACACCGGTCTCCAGGGGGTTAGGCAGAGTACACTCCACTGCACCACTGAGGCGATGCCAATACACAATAATCAATGGTCAACAAAGAGGATATACATGACATTAAAATGTATGTGTGTATTTCTATTATTTCCCTTATGTTTTTTTTCATGACGACCAATAAAAAACGACAGTGTTACCCCTTATAAAATATTTGACAAAGACAAAAGTGTTCCCCTTTGTTTTTTTTCACGACGACCAATAAAAAACAACAGTGTTACCCCTTATGTTTTTTTTCATGATGACCAATAAAAAACGACAGTGTTACCCCTTGTGGTTTTTTTCATGACGACCAAAGAAAAACAACAGTGTTTTATTATGTTTTATTATGTTTTATTTGATAAATATCGACAGTGTTACCCCTTATGTTTATTTCATGACGGCCGATAAAAAACGACAGTTACCTCTCATGTTGACGTTTTTGCGGGGATACAAACCTGAGCTGTTTAGAGAGTTAACCTCCGAACTTATCAATGCACCATCAAGACACCGAATAAAGTCAACAGAATGGTTATGCTTGACTTTATAATTCGGATGAAATAGAGATAAGATATCAAACAGACTTGAACCCCGGTCTCCAGGGGGTAAGCTCACAGCTCCCTCCACTTCCCACTGAGAATTGTATTTTAAATATGTCTGTGGTTATACATGCAATAGACATGATAGCATTACGTTTAAAATTAAAGATATGTTGTATTCCACAGAAATTGAGCCGCGGTCTCCAGTGGGTTAGGCAGAGTGCACTCCACTGCACCACTGAGGCGATGACAATACACAATAATCAATCATCAATAAATAGGATATACATGACATTAAAATGTATGTGTGTATTTCTATTATTTCCCTTATGTTTTTTTTCATGACGACCAATAAAAAACGACAGTGTTACCCCTTATGGTTTTTTCCTGACAACTGAACAAAAACGACAGGGTTACCCCTTATATTTTATTTGACAAAGAGAACAGTGTTACCCCTTATGTTTTTTTTCATGACGACCAATGAAAAACAACAGTGTTACCCCTTATGTTTTTTTTCGTGACGACCAATAAAAAACAACAGTGTTACCCAGGGACGCGGGAAGTGGGGGTGCTTTGGGTGCTGCAGCGGCCCCTGGCTGTAACTGCAAGTGAGAAAGTTTTCTGAACAAATCAATGTTTTTTTTTATTTTTTTTACGATTTTATCATACAACATGATTTTTCATTAAATTATTGACATCCACCCTTTTTATGATATTTATCACATTATCGGTACTATGCTGATTTTACATAAGCATGTTGGTGTTCAACATCTGTTGTAGTGAACATTCTAAAACTGGTGTAAAATGTTGCTGCCATATTAATAGACACGTTGAATGTTATCGTTTTGATTCTGGAATCCCGCACGTAATCTGGTTGGCAAAAAAAGAGCAAAGACGGTTCACTTGACGGAGAAACCGTCACTTTCCTCATATCAGACAACTCGTAACTCTGGATGAAAATGAAGGCTTTCTATTATTGTCACTTTCCTTTGTAAACCTTTAGAAATAACCTCCTGAATCCTTGTTATAACGCTGTGTATAATCCCGGATCGCAACAGCTTGTCGGCATGTTGTTAGTGTATGAAATTCAGCACAGTATCAGCCGAGTTGACTCTAATTTCCACATTGTTTACTTGCTAACGTTTGTGAATAACAGTGGCTAGTTGGCAGAACTCTTTTTACACACCAGTAGAGTGTTTATCAGAGCGGATCCCTGAATGTGACGTCACCCGTCATCTCGTCTCTGTAAACAATGGATGTTGCGCAGCATTTATTATGACGTCGTTATATAGATTCTCTCTCAGCACGCCCCCCTCGGACTGACTTCCCGCGTCCCTGGATATATGCGCAACGTTTGTCCACTGGGTAGGCTGGTAGACTGATCTATCCAGCGAACGTTCAGTTGGACACGCCCACTTGTGATGTCACTATGAAAACCATTCCTTCCCTGTGCCGTTGGCTTGTACCAGCCAATCACACCTACATCTGGTGGCATGACATGAGTCCTTTAAACCTAGGACAAAATAGACATTGCTACCTATCAGCCAATCAGCATCCTCCCGATAATACGTATGTTTGCTGAGAATTGGAAAGCAAACCTACTGACTGGCCATCTAAATAAAGTCTGCACCCCTCTGCAGCCTATGCAATCTGGGCCCACCAGAGAAGAGTTCCCATTTTGAATCCTATCTTTTGGGACTTAAAGAAGGTATTTTATATTGACCCCCACGTTCCATTATCTAACATAACCAATTGAAATTTTTCTGAACGATCTATCCTGTAGATGAAATCTTATCCAATACAAAGCAATGTGTTTGTGTTGACGACACCAAATATCGTTATCTTGACCCCCTGCAGGGTCCCACAAGGCTATTCCTGCACCAATTCCGATTATATCAATGACCTACCTACGCCTGTCACGAAAACATGAATAATTTATGTTGATGCATTCATTTGCAAAGGACATCCAAGAAGCCTCTCTAATTATTACATCTGCAATGATCCATCTTTGGGACTGTATTACTGAATTTAATTTAATTTGCATACCAATATTTTGTTTGCAAAACAAGTGTTACTGAGAGGGGCGGCGCTTGACAAAGTAAATTAGTTCAAATATAGGGGTCACAGATTCTACATGAACCTTTTAAGTCACCCGAATGAGGAATCAAACACCATAACATTTTATTTATATAATTGTAGGCAAATCAGGGCCTTTCTGAATGTGACTTTTTTCAACATCGTGTGGTGTTTACTAACTTGTCACTTTAAGATGTAACTTCACTTAAATCAATGCAATTACTCTTCAAGAAAGCCATACAAAAAAAAAGTTATTTCATGATAAAAATTTAATTTTTGTAAGCTTTGCGAATTGAGTTTAAGAATTCAATAGCAATATGAGTGTTTTATGTATAAGGCTCTGCCCGTCCTCGCCCCATCTATTTTAAATTATAAACAGAGGGCTGACAGCGTCACCGGCACCTGCGCCACCACTAGAGGGGGCTATGAGGTGCCATTTAGGCACATCACATTTTGGGTAACCGTGCTGTCAGTACAGGGAAGTTGATTTATTGATGTTGATTGAATGCCCATCCCTATCAAATGAACAAAAAAGTCGGTAAATGAAAGAATTGTATTCATTGCTTGTGTTTATTATCATGTGGTACAATACGTACATAACATCACAAACGTCAGGTGCGCACGGTAGGCCTACTCGACTTCAACACAACGACCCCCACTCTAACAGAACAGCTTGTCCCACACCTCGACCTTCATGATGGCGCGGCCCAGCGGCGACATGGTGGCTTTGACGTCGAGGTTACGGCCGCTGAAGGTGATCCCCGTACCGCTGCACTCTAAGCGGACGAAGCCCTTCTGCTCCTTGTCGTAGTACATCTCCTTGTACAGCTTCTCGTCGCACTCCGTGGCCTTAGGGTACACGCCCACGGCGAACCAGTTCTTGTACATGTTGTTGTCGTAGGGCACAGAGAACATGACGGCCACCTTCTCGCCGGAGTCCCTGTGGTCGCGGTGGTACAGGTCGTAGGTCATCACGCCCACGGCGCCGCATGCCGCCCCCCCTTCCTTGGTGAAGTTGCAGACCTCGGTCTTCAGTGGGCGAACCGTGGGCTGGGGGGGGCTGTGGGTTTTGCCACTCTCCATGAACACCCTTTCCGAAAGAGATAATCATTTTATTTAGTGTTAACTGTGATTAACTTTTATAAAAAGTAATTTAACGGGAATCGTCATCATAGAGCCGGTAGGGTATGTCTACTATGCTGCGGACGTTGGGGATCGAACTCAGTAACTTTTCAGCCAAACCACTGACTACCCAATCCCTTACCTGTCATGTGACAGTGAAATACATGTGCATTTGGAGGCATTGAGTTTCGGTAATCATTTAAAAGTCACAACTGCATTGGATTTAAATGCTACACTTTTGGTTTTAAATTGCCGGTTTAGAAGGTCGGTTGACTACTGCAGAGAACACTAGTTGAATGGAGAGGAGTGGCAATTGGCAACCACAGAGGGGCGCCACGGTATCATGCTGCTGTCAGCCTTAAGAAACACGGCAGTATCCAGTCCTAGTTCTGGGCTTCAGTGAAAAGAATGAGCTGTTTCTTCACATTGATAATTAGAGTGCACCGTTCTACTTTTATAACAATCTATTATCATGATGATTGCCTACGGCTAGTCTACACAGAGACAAACTTACTTGGGGTCGATCAGGCAGTATGCTTGGGTGAGATTCGTGATCTCGATGGTGACATTTCTGCGACTTTTCATGTTAGCCGCCACGGCATCGGCTGATTCAGGCATGGTATTGTCTCTACAGTATCTCTATAGAGAGAACAGAGATTGGTAGAGCAAGCAACACAGTTCTGGTCTAAACGTTATCACACCTGCCAATTGTCAACGCTAACACAACTTATAATTATTACACAGTTTAAGTCAGACAGTAATTCTTACTGGCCAATGTTAAAAGAGTGCATTGCAAGCAATAAACAAAGCAAATACATTTGTTGCACATGAAGCATGCAAGTTCTTCCTCGCTGTATGACTTGTGGACGTTTTCAACTTACCTTTCTGGAGCAGCTGGTGTTCCTCCCTTGACTGCCTCACGGTCTGAAAGCAATTGTTCCCTCATCGCAGATCACCCTTGTCGTGGAATGCTTAGACACCACACCCCTAGAACCAGAGCCTCTCTCTCCACCCTGGGACCACACCCTACCTGTCCCTCCCTCCCCTCTCTCCGGTTTTGTCTCACCGGTTGCCCACGTTCTGACTCACCTGTGACCCACCTTGGTACATCCTCGCTGGAGGCCCTAGGTATGTACAGAACGTGAATGTCAACATGCCTGAGCCATAGTGCGGAGCCAGAAGATTAGTTGGCTAACGTTTGGGGTGCCCCACCTTTTGTCTGTCTGTTTTGGAACAGGTATGCCCACTCCATTGAATAGAGAGGAAAATGTGAGTTATATGTGCTACCTGCACCTCAAGGTTTATGTCATGCAGGGAAAATCAGTCAACCCTGACCCAAACAGTATTCCTGTTTGGTGGCCATTGTAACAAAACAAGGTGTGTTTATTTTCAGACCAAGATGCTAATCCGGGGATACACATGGACACTCAAGCAAGGTTTATTTTCCTCTAGTTTTTATTTGTTAAAAAGCACCAGCGGTGTGAAGTAACAACAGTTAAGACTTCCCAGAGGACATCTTTATTCAGTATAAGCAGGACCTCGCCACTCTGCCACCGCTCACATCTTATCGTAGACCTCCAGTTTGATGATGGCCCGCCCTTCACTGGACATGGTCCCGCGCACGTCCAGCATGCGGCCCGTGTACTTCACGCCGGAGCCGTCCGCCTCGTGCCGCAGGAAGTTGGTGAAGTCCTTCTCGTAGTACATGTGCTTGTAGAGCTTCTCGTCGACCTCCCGCGTGTGCTCGAAGATGCCCAGGCCCAGCCAGTTCTTGTAGACGTTGTCGTCAAAGGGCACGGAGAACATCAGCGCCATCAGCTCGTTGCAGTGGCGCTTGCGCATGTCGAAGAGCTCGTAGGTGAGCACGCCCACGGTGCCCGTGGCCGTGTTGTCGTCCTTGGTGAAGGAGCACACCTCCGTCAGGCCGGTGCGCACCGTGGGCTGGGGGGGGCTGAAGCAGAAGCCGCTCTCCATGAACACCCTGGAAGACAGCGAGGGTTGGGGGGGGGGGGGGGGATACACCGTCAGTGTGACAACCACGAACGACGGGAAACAACGGGAATGACTTCCTGGCTAAATGACGAGATTCACCATCTTGTAATTCAGCACATGCCTCATCCAAAAAGTCTGATTGTGAATTCAGCTAAAGTAGGCAGACTGCTAATGAAAAAGGAACTATTTTGAGCATGGTTAAGAGGGGGAGAGTAAGATGGAGGTATAAAGTAGTAAGATGGTGGCATGAAGCAGGTAAAGGTGCAGACGTACTTGGGGTTGACCAGGCAGAAGGAGCTGCTGATGTTGGTGATCTCGACGGTACAGTTGCGGTTGGTGGTGAGCGCAACGGCGTGGGACTCGGCAGTCTCTGGCATGGTTTCTTCTGGTGCCTAAAGACACACACAGTTCATCTAGTGATAGGGTGCACAACACTGATGCCAGCTTGAGATACCCGCTGCTCAGCTATCTGGGATATGCTTCCCACATAATGCTACTGCCAATTTCACGATACTTAATTAATGCCAACTGTGTAATACGCAAGGCCTATGCTAGCTGTACAGTACAACAGTGCTGATGTATTAACGCTTTCATTTTAAATACAATCACTTCTTTGCATATAATCAATGACAAAAAACATATCCTAGAGCAGTGAAGTTTTAATAAAGAACATAGTATACTTTCTACTTGCTCTTTGTTGTTTCAAATTTATTTAGAATGAAAAAACAAAACAACAGTAACTAAACAAACTGGTTGCATTCGAAGCAATACACATCACAACACAGTAGATCTACAATAGATGCAGATGCAATGCAAATAAAAAGACATTCATATATCTAACTTATACATGATCTGCAGTATCTTTCACTCTCTTTCTCTACATACACACCTTGTGTATTTTGGGAAATATTGTGGTAGTGTGAAGTGGTAAGAATTACTTACCGTCTGTTAAGTTCCAGGTAGCAGGGCGTAGAGGTGACTGAACACTGCCACAGGCTCAGAATGGAGACAAGCAAACGGTCACACCCCTAACTCCCTGGTTCTCTCTCTCTGCCCCTCACACACACATTGCCACACCCCTAGCTCCCTGGTTCTCCCTTTCTGTCACACACACATGCACAATCAAACCCCTAACTCCCTCTGTCTCTCTCTCTGAGCCACACACGCACACACACACACACACGCACGCACGCACGCACACGCACACGCACACGCACACAATAATTGGCTTCGGTCCAGATTTGTGCAACATCTTTCATCAGCTAACGTTTTCATAGTTCTACCTTTTAAAATGAAATCAAGGATGGTGAAAAAGCTATTTTGGCTTCACTTTCGGCTTATACTGGTGATAAATGATATGACTTCAAACGAATAATGAAATATCAATGCAGTTTACTGTTCATAAAAAATGTCAAAGTCAAAAAACCTGCAAGTCATCAGTCTTGTATACTGGTTGGCCACTATTTGAATTGTAGTTTTAATCAGATTATTATTATTATTATTTTGGACCTGTTAACATTTACATTTTTTTGAATGTTGCAGTAAACCTCGATTTTAACACCAGGTTAAAACAATAGCGGTGAGGTTGGCAGTTTGACACCACGCCCTGGGCCTTCTTAGTGATGACTCACAGGTGCTTTAGCACGGGGTGCTCAAACCAGCTCACCTGAAATAGCTTCTGTTGTAGCCATAGTATTGTTAATTCTGTTCAGTTTCCAAGGCTAACCTGGTCTTTCTGGCCCTACAGTAAACGTTCAGGATGGTGTAGTTTCTAGTCCAATCTAAACAAAAAGAGTGTGACAAAGCTTGACTCTTGGGAGCAGCTTTCATCCTGAAGCTCTTGGAGTCCATTCAGAGACACGGCAGACAGGATGGCTCAGGGCACATTGTCCTGCCAAGCACAAAAACATCAACACACCTACCACACTTCAGGATGGAACACACTTTCAAATACACAACTGCAAATATGGCCTGTACACTCTGTGTAGTTCAATGACTAGTTGATATAGTGTTTGTGTGTGGGTGTGAGTATATATGTGTGGTAGGGTACACTGTAAATGTGTGTGTTGGGTACAGTGTGTGTCTTTGTCCCTTAAGATGTTTGTGTGTTTCCTGTACTTTGTGTGTGTCTGTACACAGTTCATGTGTGTGTGTTTGTGTGTGTGTGTGTGTGTGTGTGTGTGTGTGTGTGTGTGTGTGTGTGTGTGTGTGTGTGTGTGTGTGTGTGTGTGTGTGTGTGTGTGTGTGTGTGTGTGTGTGTGTGTGTGTGTGTCCTTTACACAGGGCATTTGTGCGTGTGTGTCTTTAAGACAGGACACGGGTCCTTCAGAACTGGGGGGCTTGCTTCTCTGAACCCTCCCTCCTCTCTCCCTCCCCCTGTCTGAGGTCTGAGGGTCATATCTGGGGGTCATGTGTGTCAGGCCGTGACTGTCTTTTGACTCAAAGACCGCTAGCCTTAGAGTTACATCCTGATGATGACACACTGCCCCGGCAGCGACCCAAGGAAAGGAAAAAATAACGCATGAATAAGTGTGTATTGATGTAAATGTGTGTGTTGTTTTGTGTCTGTGCCTGTGTGTGTGTGTGTGTGTGTGTGTGTGTGTGTGTGTGTGTGTGTGTGTGTGTGTGTGTGTGTGTGTGTGTTTGTAAACATCCATGTGCATTGATTAAATTAAAACTAACAATTTTTAATGATTGTAAATAGAGTACACTCATATGTTAATATTCTGGTCTTCATACGTCTTTTAAATCCATTTGTAAAATTACTAGAAATGTATTGCTTGAGTTAGAGTAGTGTTTGTATACGTTTGAAAACACACCGATGTCCGCCATGTTTGATGGCGGTTTTGAAATTGAAAGACATATCTGTATGACAGAGCTAGTCGAGTCCTGCCAAAAGCTGGGAAGTACCAAGACCGCCTGGGGGTATGAGTAATACAACATATTGAATTCCTGTCCCTGGGATCATAATAACTGTCAACCTCTCAAAGATTGGCCGCCAGAACCATAGCTCCAACATGGCCCTAATGATGAGTGCTCAGTTCAGAACCATAGCTCCAACATGGCCCTAATGATGAGTGCTCAGTTCAGAACCATAGCTCCAACATGGCCCTAATGATGAGTGCTCAGTTCAGAACCATAGCTCCAACATGGCCCTGATGATGAGTGCTCAGTTCAGAACCATAGCTCCAACATGGCCCTGATGATGAGTGCTCAGTTCAGAACCATAGCTCCAACATGGCCCTGATGATGAGTGCTCAGTTCAGAACCATAGCTCCAACATGGCCCTAATGATGAGTGCTCAGTTCAGAACCATAGCTCCAACATGGCCCTAATGATGAGTGCTCAGTTCCAGCTGCCTAGCCTTTTCGTGTATTAGGTAAGATTGTCACACACTAGCGAATATAAGATGATGACTTGGCATAGAATTTTTTTTTAATTTTCTTTAATTGAACTTGCCGGAATACGAGCTTCGATGGAAGAGATGTCTTTGTTTACTAACAAGACAGAAGAAGTTGAAACAGGGCAGACGTGCCGGAATTCTACTACTATTTAAAACTTGCTCTTCCAATCCTTTTACTGGCTAATGTTCAATCGATGTGGGTTGACACATAGATTTCTGACCAGGCCGTAACATCGGCTGGATTCCAGGTCTTTAGCCAGGACAGAACAGTTGATTCAAGCAAGCACAGTAAGCTCTGTGCTATGGTGAACCTTCTATGAGCTATGGATTAAGCAGCACTTGCATCATGTTGCTCCCCACTCCTTGAGTTGCTATGTTTAAACCCTTCTATTTTCCCCGGGAGTTCAGATCAGTCATTCTGAGTTAGTCTATATCCCCCTATATCTCCCACGGCACACAAGACCATTGCTTCGGTTGGTCTGCAAAAGAGGAACCGTTTTTTTTTTTGGAGTTTCAAACAGAGCCAGTATGAAGAAGGTCCTGCCTAAATCCCACATGTGGAGAGCCGGCCCTGGACCATTGTTAAACCACATTCTGGGACAGCTACAAACCCCTCGCTCGCCTTTCTTTTGGAAAGGCTGAACATGCCTACATTCTTGTCCTTTCCGCATGCAAACAAAGGCTTCCACAGGTCAGGCCAGCTCTGAAAATGGAGTGATGAGACAGTTTCTACACTCATGCCACGACTGGCTGAGGTATGAAGAGGCAGCCGGTGAGGACATAAACGAGTCTCCTGCCACATTCACCACTGCATCGATGTTGTCCTAATCAGATGTCCTGGGTTGATGGCCACTATAACTCCAGGAATCCTGACCAGTAAACAAAGGCCAGATTCGACCTTCGCCCGGCCATCAGATAAGCAAAAAGGGCAATAATCGACTAAAGTATAGTCTAACTACAACTCCACATGCGCTCAACAGACTACAAGGGACAACAACTTTTACCTGCGCTTAGAGAGGGACAGCGACCCAAACCTGCAGTCACTGAGTGCTAAGTCAATGGATCACCTGTATCCGAGGCTAGGCAAGGCTAGGGCAGATCAGCTAGTAGAGGTCTTCAGTGATTTCTTTAACCTCTCCCTCAGCGTGTCCTCTCTGATCACCTGCTTCAAGAGGACCACCGTTGTCCCTGTGCCCAAGAGCACCCTAGCCCCCTTCATGATTGACTACACGCCTGTAGCATTGACCTCAGTCATTATCCAGAGCTCTGAGCAGCTATTCAAGGAGGACAGAGAGGAGGACGGTACCTGCATCGCCTCAAGACGACAACCTCTCTCTCAACATCAGCAAGACAAAGGAGATGATTTTGGACTACAGGAGGCAAAGGGAGCTGGAGCATTCCCCGATCACATCAATGGAACTGTGGCGGAAGGGTTCAGCATCTTCTGGTTCCTTGGGTTGCACATCAACAATGAACTTACCTGGTCGGCCCACACAGACAAGGTGGTAAAATCAGAAGTGAAACGTCTCTTCTTCCTGAGGAGGCTGAGGAAGTTTGGTATGGATCCAGTCGTCCGCCGAAACGTTTACAGGTGCAATTTTGAGGGCCTTCTGACCGGCTGCATCTCAGTGTGGTACAGGGGCTGCACAACCAAGGTCCGTAAGGTGCTAGGCAGGGTTGACAAGACTGCAGAACACCACATCATTGGCAGAGATCTCCAGGACACCTCCAACACACCCTGGCTCAGGAAATCTCTCAGGACTCATTACAGACTTTTTTGAGATGGACACATTACTGGTCCATCTTGTCTCTCTCCGGCAGACTGAAGGAAAGTTTCTCATCTAGAGCCATCAAGCTTCTTACATTCGCTCACATTATAACCGTTTTAACCTAAATACTTTAATAATTGATATTCAACCTCATAATTGCGTGCAACTGTCATAACTTGATTTTGGATAAAATTGTTATTATGCTTGTACCCTATAATATAGTTATTGCTTTCTTGTGTATTTATCTTTATATTTATATGTTATTTAGTATTGTGGTTCAGCGTTCTCTTTCGTTCAAGAGTTTTATGCCCTAAATAGGTATTGCTGGCAAATTATCATAAGAATATTGGTGCCCAGTCAGTTTTTTGCATCCGACAATAAAATACTTTAAAGTTGATATACTACAAATGCAAAAAAGTGTCAAACAATAAGCATATCAAATGGAAATAAAACGTTTGAAAGGTGTTATCTATCTTTACTTTTTCTCTTTTCACTGTCAATGTGTTCTTTTGCCTCCGGATATTGTGAACGTTAACATCTTGAGGTAACATGAGATAATTTATTTATTCCTTTAAAATGCCTGTTGGAAACTACTTTAAATTGACTTTTTGGATGTGAAAATAATTATAAACTGTCTATGTTTGGTTTGAAAATGTGTAGAGTTAAATTAACATATATATATTTGTTTTAAGGAAATATGCCCATCCAGAAGAGGGCAGTGTTAAGACATGATGCGTGGGACTCGGTGTGGAGAACAAAGAACTTGCATTGCCTTGCTGGCCTAAACAAAGTCTCCAGCTAGACAAGGGTTGTGTATCTGTCACACAGATCAAGGATTTGTTTATGAAGTTGCTCTGAAAGTCAACTCATGGTCACTTTTCAACTCTAACTTTTAATAAATCAAACTACTATCACAAATCTATTTGTTCTGAATGATAAACAAATTCCCCTGTGTTAACAGGCAACCATTCTTAAAATGATTTTTAAACCTGAAGACATCTCAATTTACCAACAATTTGTAATGTAATGCAATGCAATGTCTGTGTAATGTGTTTACAAGTTTTCTTGGAAAACGACAAAAAAAAAGACAGAATTGGCATTATTCTCAAATGTCTCATTTGGAAAATCGAATTAAATCTTATCTGCCTAACACCTCAACCTTTAACATTTATGGATGTAATCTTTGTTTTAATTTAAATAGGGAGATTAGGCCATCGTTCAAACATATCATATCTCTCTTTGGGACAAAATAATACAAAAAAATATGAAAGGAGAGAAAAAGAAGAGTGGACTAAAGTCTTTAGAGCGTCTGAGAGTGCGAACACGAGCGAGTGGATGAGGCTGGGCTAGGTAAGGTCATTTAATGGTTAGCTTGGGAGCAGCTAAATAGAGATACGCAGACAGCCCATGGTGCTGTCTGGGGGAGAGATAACGGCACAGGGGTAAGTGAAACTGTCATGCTTTGGTATCATACAAGTACAAGAGTTGCTGAAAGCATTTCTCCAAATGTCATGGAGAACATTGAGATTCAGGTCTTATTCACACACCTCATCAAGGTGAAATAATAAATAAAAGAAAATCAGATTCATTACAAGTCTGGTCATTTTTTGATAGAGATGTTCCAGGTGCACTTTAACTGACCATAGTTGACGCATACACAAGCTTGGGCACACACACACACACACGCACGTACGCACAAACACGCACGCACGCACACACGCAAGCACCCAAGCACGCACGCAAGCACGCACACTCATGCATGCACTCACACACACACTCAGTTCCTAATATTGAAGCAGGACTAATATTATATACAAACATTAATACCGATATGTTGACACGCAAAATGTTTATTTTTGTGTGCCAGGTTGTGCGGGTGTGTGATCTTTGAATCTGATATGGTAAGATTATTTTGACACACACACACACACACGCGCGCGCACGCACGCACGCAGCATGCACGCACACGCACACACACACACACACACACACACACACACACACACACACACACACACACACACACACACACACACACACACACACACACACACACACACTTCTACACACCCTTCCACATTCTGCTCTAGAGAGTGTATGTTCTAACTCATCCACCCCATGGGCAACAATCCCATGGCAATCTTCTCCCCCCACTTTTCCCTTCCTCATTTCTCCATCTCCTCAAATCTGCTAGGAGGAAATACCATCTAGTTCTCTCCTTCTCCCTCCCCGACCCCCTCTCCTCTCTCCTCATATAGAGTCGTCCCTTCTCCTCTCTTCTCCACATATCTATGGTCTCTTACATTTGAATCTTTTCCCTCCTCCCTTCCATTTCCGATCTCTCCTCCTCTTCCTCCTCTGACCGATCTTTTTCTTGTTTTCTTGATTTCTTTCTCCCCTCTTTTCTTTAATCTCGGTCCAACTGTTGTGGCGCCCCTCTTCCGTCCCTGTTTAGTCTCTCTCTCTCTATCACTCCTGTTTATCATCAACTCTCTCCCTCCCTTCCCCTCTCTCCCATCTCTCCTCTCCCAACATCTCTCCCTCACTCTCTCCTCCTCCTTCCCTCTCACTCTCCCTCCTCTTCATCCCTCTGTCCCGCCTTCCTTTGACAGAGCTGCCCTGTGTCACACCCACACACACACACACACAAACACACACACACACACGACACACTTATACTTTGACACACATACACAAACACACACACACACACACACACACTTTCTCTCCCTCTCTCCACCTCTCTCCCTCTTTCTCTGTGAGGCTGGCTTTGTCTCCACGCTGCTTCTCTGTGGAGAGCACCTCGCTCCTCTCCTCTCCTCTCCTCTCTCCTCCGCGCTCCTCCGACCGGACGCCTCCCCGCAACGCGCCACCATTCCCCCCCCGGAGAGCTCTGCGCTGGCAGCCCAGCCCCGGTCGCGGCTCAGCCTGGGGAGAAAGTCCCTGGTGGTGGCCGCCGTGGGGGTGATGCTGGTGCTGGTGCTGGTGGTCCTCATCCCCGTGCTGGTCAGCTCCGTGGGCGCCGCCGGGGACGCCGAGCAGACCCCCTCGCACTTTGAGATGCTGGGCACCTGCAAGATGGTCTGCGACCCCTTCACCAACACGGAGACGGGCGTCATGGAAACAGGCGGCGGCGGCGGCGGCGGCGGCGGCGCGACGACAGACCCCCCCTTGGACGACAACCACCTTCGGGACGCCTCGGACGCCGTCCGCCTCTCGGGCCCGTCGCCGCTGCCCACCTACGGAGTCTTCGGGCCGCAGGGCAGGCACGGACGCCCCGGTAAGCCCGGACCCCCGGGACCGCCCGGAGAGCCCGGTCCGCCGGGACCCAAGGGCCCGCCGGGGGACGGCGTGGACGTGGTGCGGGCGGGGGTCCTGGGCGCGGTGGGCGGTCGGGGGCCGGTGAGCGCGGCCACGTACAGCACCGTGCCGCGCGTGGCGTTCTACGCGGGCCTGCGGAACCCGCAGGAGGGCTACGACGTGCTGCGCTTCGACGACGTGGTGACCAACATCGGCGAGAACTTCCAGGGCCCCTCGGGGAAGTTCATCTGCAAGATCCCCGGGACTTACTTCTTCATCTACAACGTGCTGATGAGGGGCGGGGACGGGACCAGCATGTGGGCCGACCTCATCAAGAACGGCCTGGTGGGTAGTAGTCTTCCCTTCCTTTGATGTTTAGCCCTCATTCAACATTCTCAGATCTGTTGACTTATTATCATTATTTAATCATTCAGCAGACACTTTTATCTAAAGCCACACACCGTTGATCCAGAGGTAGCTCATCAATGACTGTTATGGGTATTGCTCAAAGGGTGCCTACCGGTCAAAACGGCCGCTGTTAGGCTGGGGGTCAAACGCCCTAGCCTCTCTTCTTCCCCAAAAACACATATTTTTTTGGATAATTATCAATATTCTGTACAAGCACAGCAAGTCAATACTTCCAGATGGAGAAAGTAGAAGTACTTGTCTAGGTTTACCCCTTTCCATAAACTGAGCTCACTGTTTTCATGTTTTCTGACGTTTTTCCCGATAAGTAGCGGCTGTGTTCATTAACTGTGCACTTGACCAGAGCAAACTTCAACCGGAGGGAGGGACTTCCCCTGTGAAAGCTCTTCAAGCTACAAACAATAACTCTAATGGGCACGTTACATTACAACTGCCTGAGCCTGATTTGCGCGCTGCAGTGACCCCGCACCGATAGATCGGAGGAGTGCAGTAGAGTAGGCAGTGTGGTGGAAGTCTTCCGTGAGTAGTCATGCGATCATGTGTGCAGCGATGGGCGAGTTGCACGTTAGCCTGGTGCTACACCACGCGATGACAATGCCCAGTGGCATGCTGTCAGCCCCTGCAACGCTAATCCATTACACCTCCCCTCATGCACACCGCAAAGAGGGGAGAGAGAGAGAGAGAGAGAGAGAGAGAGGGAGCATGCCCCTATCTCAACTTGGCACACATCAAAACGGGGCCCGCGGGCCGGCCAGGTTCAAAGCAGGTGCCCTTTGAAATACAGGGCGCTTCACGCAAACCGTGAGGTGTTGCTGGGAGATATCTCCCCCCCCTGACACCCCGCTGTAAAAGGTTTTAAATATATGAAACCGTCAAATTCCCCATATTCATGTCTTCTAATATGTTTTAAGCCCTGGGTGCAGCAGCCCGGGATCAAACATCATGTCAATCAAAGCCCGGAGACCATTTGAAGCGAGGAGATTGGCCAAATAGTCTGGTGGTGGACGGACTGATTATGCTGGAAGTCACGCGCTCCAAACAGGTTTATAATGAGAGGGATGTTTGGTCTTGTTTAATCTCATTAAGTCTCATTTAATCATTTTAGACCTATGATAAATAAAACTGTCTGTGCTGCCATGGCTAGATACGGTAATATAATGTTAATATTTATCCCAGGTGGAAAGGTTGTAAGCATCAGAAATAATTAAAAAGAGCTGTCCATACATATAACAACTATTATTTCCTGCAAAATGGTTCATCCTCTTGTAACAAAGGTGGTGGCCAATTAATTTGCACAATCTTAGCATCATCATCATCATCATCATCATCGTCATCATCATCATCCTTGCTCTAGAGTCGCAGACCCCTAATGATCATCTAGTTTCACCCCTTTCAGTTCAAACGGCTCCTTATCAAAGTGTTTGGTTATTGGTTGATTATTGAAGTCCCATAACCAACACAACTACGGCAACACCAAAAAGTACTAAGGGCACCAATACTTTTTGAACCCTGCGTTTAAAGGTCCGTTCAAAAATAATAAGGGGTAGTTGCTTGGTGATTCACTCTGCTAGCGTGCTAAACACAAATTAGCCTCATGGCTACACAGGTTAAATTCAATCAACCCAAATCCCGTCTACCGACGCTGTCCATAAAAGGTGTCCCTACGGCGTTTTCCGTTCCACAGCAACCATATGCACCAACCGACAGAGGAAGGGTTATAGCCAGGGTTGGCACTTGTAAGAGGGTTAGATCAGGGTGAGCAGGGGGAGGGGGAGGAGGAGGAGGGGGAGGAAGAGGGGGAGGAGAAAGAGGTCAGAGCAGAGATGCCCTCATCTCCCTGACATCCATCATCACGTTGTCACACAGGGTTGAACGTGTCCTACTCTGTGAGCCCCGTCCCCGGCCCAGGGCACCACGGAGCTAATTACAACTGCAGACCGGCCTTCGTGGTTCTCACTTTGCCCGCAACCTGTCGCGGCAGTCTGGGCGTCTGCGAGGAGGGGGATTGATAGCGCCCTCCCTCAGAGGTCGGCGAGAGGTTCAGCACGGCATCCCGACTGGTAACCCTTCGCCAGAATAGGGACCGCTTCCGCCCTGCAGCGGGCATCAGAGGGAGAGTTTGATGCTGCCCTTTGGATCATATTTCAAAAAGGGATTTTAATGCTAAAAACAGCCGACAATGACTTGAGAAGGGTGTTGTGTACGTCACTCTACCCCTCCCATCTTCTCCTCCTCCTTGCTCACCGTCACCACATCCATCTTTCCATTTGAAAGTAAATTAGCAGGTGCATGTGTCCAAAGCGACTTGGCTACAATGCTCACGCGTCAAGCTTTGCATCGATATCTCTACAGTGAGGCGGTACTGCGCTCACGGGGGTCTCGGTCGCCAGCGTTAGCGCTTGCTAGGCGACCCGGTGCTAACCCTGTCTCTCTCCAGGTGAGGGCCAGCGCCATCGCCCAGGACCAGGACCAGAGCTACGACTACGCCAGCAACAGCGTGATCCTTCACCTGGACGCCGGGGACGAGGTCTTCATCAAACTGGATGGGGGCAAGGCTCACGGGGGCAACAGCAACAAGTACTCCACCTTCTCAGGGTTCATGCTCTTCACAGACTGAGGGGGTGTCCAAAGGCCAAATCCACCGACATCCACTTCCTGCCTTCCACTCGGCTCTCTGGCGAGGCAGGTTGGGCGTTGTCCCTAGTCACCGATCCAGTCCGTTATGTAATGTTTGTTTTTGTCTTTGTTCAAAAGAGAGCCCCCTGCACTCGGAAACCCACAAGTGTTATTTTGCGGTGAATTTTCTTTCGGCAGCATGACGTTTGGTGTGACAGATTTTTTCAAAAGCAGAAACGTTTATCCCCCCTTCCCTTCTAACACAGATGGACAGCTTCTCTGTGCTTCCTGGACGTTGTGGGTGATGTGCCTGTATAACTCAAATGTGTGATGTCAGAACTAGGCCAGACCTATCATGGTCCAGTAGGCAAAAATATTCAAATTATTTGGTGAGGGAGGGGGTAGGAAGGGGAGGCTATTTCATACATCCCGTTACTCTCAACGAGGGTAGGGCAGTTTATTGAAAATATGATATCTACATATTCATATTCAAAATGAAACATATTGTCATGTCGGGTGCAGGGGACTATTCATGGCGGCCATCCGTTGCTCGTAGTAACCGTCTGCCTCAAGCGTTGTGCTGTTCCTTATCACCCATACGTCGTAGTACAACGTATTACAGCGTGCCTGCCTCTGTGGGGGGAGAAAGAGAGGAGACCCGTGTAATTGGCTGATTGAGACAGAGGCGAGCCACGCTATTGGTGGATTGAGACAGAGGTGAGCCACTCTATTGGTGGATCAAGAGACGCAAGCCGTATGATTGGGGGAGAGAAAGATAGGTGAGCCACGCTATTGGTGGACAGGGAGAGGCGGGCCACCTGGAATGACGTGAGCCATAAGATGGGTGGACAGAGAATTGAAGCCAGGATTTTAGGGTAAAAAAGACCAACCGTCATCGTCAGTCGGGCAGTCGGGCTGTCACTCTGAATCCTAGCGGTGGATCCCTGCGCCCACGCGTCCTCCTTGTACCTGCCTGGCTGAGCAGGCATTCTCTCACGCTGCCGCGGATGGTCATTTAGGATGACAGACGCTTTCCTAAAATGTTGTTTGCTTGTGTTTTTGTTGTGACTACCTGGAAACACCATGTCATGTGATGTTATGTTTTGCATATTGTGCAGGTGGGTAACATTGTACATTTTGAAATTGATAATTGATGTATGAACACATTCAGAGAAGTCTATATATATATATATATATTTATTTGTGTGTGTAATAAATTAATATTGCTGTTGGTCGTTACTCTAATGATACTAAATGTGTGAGAGAATCACAGGTGATTTATAAATCTATTCATTTGTGACCTCGGAAGTAAAAATACATTTTATTGTATTCATTGATGATGGTGACGATGACAATGAACAAATGGCTATGCTTGATGAGAAATCAAATGTAACGTAGTCTTTTTTTCTAATCTGTTCTTCAATGTTCATGCCTTTCGCTAATAAACATAGGGTCTCATAATTGGCAGTCACTTATTTACGTGTTGTTATTGATCAATCCATCAAGTCAGCTGTTTATTCATCAACTCCCTATTCAAACCTTTGTGATTTTCTTACAGAGAAATGTAAAGCTAATCAGCCATCAGAATACGACCAGGTCAGGAGCCAATCAAAACCCCTTCAGATCAGGAGCCAATCAAAACCCCTTCAGATCAGAAGCCAATCAAAACCCCTTCAGATCAGGAGCCAATCAAAACCCCTTCAGATCAGGAGCCAATCAAAACCCATTCAGATCAGGAGCCAATCAAAACCCCTTCAGATCAGGAGCCAATCAAAACCCCTTCAGATCAGGAGCCAATCAAAACCCCTTCAGATCAGGAGCCAATCAAAACCCCTTCAGATCAGGAGCCAATCAAAACCCCTTCAGATCAGGAGCCAATCAAAACCCCTTCAGATCAGGAGCCAATCAAAACCCCTTCAGATCAGGAGCCAATCAATGCGCTGATGATCAAAATGCCAAAAGACTCACAAAGATAATTGTGCCTCGATCACAATCAGAGGGATGGCCGGCTCTGTCCTCCTGGTGGTGTGCTGTCGGAGGCCTATTTCATACAACCAGCTGTGTTGAGCCGGCTTGGGGACTGCGAAATGACGTGAAACCCAAGTCAAAGTCAAGGCTCCAGCTGACGGGAGCCTCGGAGACAGCTTGATACCCACGGGGAGGGGTGCTCCGAACTACAAGCTAATAGACGCGGTGGTTTTTATGAGACTTGGCTCTGGGAGTGGTGGGGAGATATATATATACCAACAGCTTGAGTGAGTGCAGACACGGCTTCTCTCGCTCATTTTGTTTGATTTCAAAGTCTTCCGCGCAGAGAAGAAAAGTTTGGCCATCGGCGCTTTTCCACCGAGCGTCGCTAAACTTGTGAAAACTTGTAAACATGCCAAATCAATGATTATTATCTTGAGTTGAAATATGATATTTATTGAAATTTAGACGATCCATAGCTATGGAAGAATACAACGTTTACATAGAGTAACAACTGCTATTTCAATCACTTCTCTTCAACCCACACTGTGCGCATTGTTTGTGGTGCAATCACAAAATCTACAACCACCGTCTAACAAAGGTAAACATTTCAATCAAATAAAGACAAAGTAATTTGACCTAGACACACTGTACACACCACGTCCGCCCGCGCCGTGAAGCTTCTGCGAGTCATCTGGAATGTATTTGCAGCAGGAGCACTCTGCCAGCCCGCGGCCCGGCGTCAGAGCCTGCTCGTCTAAAGACAGCACTTTCCTCCAGACCCAATTAAGGCCGAGAGGCGGAGGGGCCCTGGCCGCGGAGGTCATCCGGCCCATGGGGGGAGCCCCGCGCTAGGGCAGCGGTGGCGGCTTTCTCCTTCCAGGGTGGATGAGCCCATCGTTGTCAAATTAGAGAGACCTCATGTCACAATGTCAGAGAACAAGAGCCCGCGGCCGGTGAGAAGGAGCACTGGAGAAAACCTTCAGAAATGACCAATCGCTCCGGGGCCAACAACAGTGTCGCAACTTTACTTGGCTTCCCCGCCGTGGGAGAGTGTTCCAACGCTGTGTTTATCAGCTCAGAGGATGGAAGAAAACAACAAGAAGAGTCCTTGTATCACTTGTAATAGTGAAAACTTGCATCCTGTGTATTCAAGATTGCCTGCATGTGTGCGTGTGTACGTGTGTGTTTGTGTGTGTGTGTGCGTGCGTGTGTGTGTATTTGAGGGTGCTTGCATGCGTGTTTGTGTGTGCATGCGTGTGTGCGTGCGTGCGTGCGTGCGTGCGTGCGTGCGTGCGTGTGTGTGTGTGTGTGTGTGAATACATGTATGCATGAAATGAGTACAGGGTGATGTTAACTACAGTCTTATCTGGATCTAGATTGCTACTTGCTGCAAACAGTTCAAGTGGAAAGGACTCTTCTCCTCTCCTGGTAGACATCCTCCCTCCCTGGCCATCCATGCAGCACAGAGAGAAGGAGGAGGATGGGGAGGGAGGAGCAAGACTCTCGGCAGACAACTTGCGTGACAAAAACATGGCTCTAATGACATGCTCGAGCGTTTGTTTTTCGATGAAGAGCCTTAAAAGCTGATCGTGAGGGGCGGAGTTGGCCCCTGGGGGCCATTCCTTTAAAAGGTATAAAATGAGGGTTCTGCCTCTGGGGTGTCTCTCAATCAAAACAATCACAAGGACGTAGTTTGATGACCCGGACGGATGTAGCTTACGTTATATGGTGGATTCAGTCGTTGGGTAGCCCTGTCCTGTTATTCGTGGTCAAAACAAAGACCCTAAAACAACCTCAGTTGAACGTTGTTGTCAAGTCTAACCGTTAAGGTACGCTGTAGCTCGGTTGCTGGCATGAGCCACTAAACCAAACATAGAGCAAAGGTCTAGTTGTTTTTTTCGATCATTTCATTATTAAATGTTGATCAATTAGAAGTGTGAAGCTCAATCTCTTGCCAAGGGGCTTTAGAAGAAGGGGGATCGGGGGGGAGGGACGACGTCCCAGGAGCTCGTCTTGTCTGAGGACAGGTCAGCTCTTCTCGGCGTTGTGTCGCAGCTGAATTAAACAGGAGATTCATTCAGGATCGGCCGGCTGCCCGTCATCAGAGAACACTGTTAGCGCTGGCCTGACATTTACAGGAGGGCCGGGCAAGTGTCTTATCAGCCCGCTCCAGAGTGGCCGTAAGTGATTGAGTGTGTGGGAGTGTGTGTGTGTGTGCATGCATGAATGAATCTGTTTGCGTGCGTCTGGCTGTGTGTGCGTGTGCATGTCATTTAGTGCTATAGCAACTTTACAGATAGAAACATTGTTTAGCGTGCATGTATGTGTGCGTGTGTGTGCATGCATGAATTAATGCGTTTGTGTGTGTGTGTGTGTGTGCGTATACGTGTGCATTTGTGTGTGTGTCTGTGTGCATGCGTGTGTTTGTGTGTGTGTGTGTATGTGCGAATTTATGCGTTTGTGTGTGAGTGTGCGTGTGAGAATTTATGCGTTTGTGTGTGAGTGTGCGTGTGTGTGTATGAATTTCTGAACATTCCACAGTCCATGAGTGGCTAGGGGATGCTAGCTCTAGTGAGCGTATAATGCGTGACGGTAATGAGGCCCTGCTACTGTTATCTTTAGCATCGCTACTTACCGCAGCGGGAACATTCAAATTAAAGATGGCGGCTTTATCTGTTGGTGCTGTCGGTCGCTTCAGCGCTCGCTGGCTTCCACCACAATTACATGCATTCAAACACCCACATCTTCTCACTCACACACACACACACACACACACACACACACACACACACACACACACACACAATCAGCATGATGCCAAAAACAAGCCTAACAACAGATAAAAGCCAATCCCTGCTATATAAAACGAGTTACAATTCCTGTCTTGGTCTTTTCAAAACATACAAGCAAGCAGTCTGTGAAAGCTCCAGATTAGGGTACTTGACTCCAAGACCAAATCGACCGGCAGATGGTATCTGAATGTATCCGTAGGTCGCTTTGGATCCCATAATGAGGAAATAGTAAACAAGTATTCATGCCGTTTGGAACATGCCGGTAGGTTTTTAAGAGAACAATGCCTTGATTGGCTGGATGCCGCTTTGCCTCTCACCCTTCAACTGATTGGCTCCAGCTCCTCTTCATCCAATCACATCAATCAGGACATGCCTCATACCGCCCAGCAGACAATGCTAGTATTAAACTGGTATTGTTCAGCAGATTACCAGCTGCTCTCAGGTCTATAAACACGTACAGAGAGACAGGGCCAACTAACCACTTGTAGCTCGACAAAGGTTATTGGAATTGGGTTGTAAAGCCGGCCACACGCCGGTGCCGAAGCGCAGCGGTGCGCGTTTCACGCAAGTCAAAAGCCGCCCCTAGCACCAATAGGAAGCTAGGGGCGCTGCAGCACCGTTGGGATATGTTTTGAAAGAAGCAGATCAACAAACATAGTCGGTATAGGCTACCATAACGTCATACCAGTTGTTTTATGACTACATATATGGCCCTGATGACCATGATCCTCTCATTGTGCTTACTTTATGTACGGTCAGGCACTTTATTTACTTTCATTGCTCACTATTTTTGCACCGTGGAATTATTCATCTGGTGCATCAACCATCTCCATATGTACAGGACCTTGTATCAAGTCGTGATGAACCAAACAGCTTTAAGAAAGCACTTACAGGGGCGGTGACGCTATAGGGAACAGAACAGTGGCGTGAAGCCTATGGGCGGCGCGGCGTGGGCTGGGCTGGTGCGTCCGGAGTAATGGGGGGCGTTCTTTTTGACGCGGTGTGTGGTGGCCTTAAGTCTGGACTGGATGTTGAAGATGACACACACACGCACACACGCACTCACACACACACACACACACACACACACACACACACATATATATATAGATCACACACGCAAACACATACACACGCACAGACACATAAAAAGATCACACTCATACACACACACACACACACACACACACACACACACACACACTCACAGCAGAAATCATAAGATCATGCCCCCCTCTCCTACCAGTCTAACCTCCCCCAGCCCTCCATAGCCCCCCCCCCCCCCCTTGACCCCAACACCCCCCCCCCCCCCTAGATCTTACGCCTTTTCAAGCCTCATGTCAGCCGTGTTGTCTCCTCCCTCCCCTCCCTTGGCATCCTGGTGACGGTCGCCAGTAGCAACGCCTTGTCCGGGCGTATTCCCTGACTCAGTGTGTGTGTGTGTGTGTGTGTGTGTGTGTGTGTGTGTGTGTGTGTGGGGGGGGGGGGGGGGGGGGGGGGGGGTGCGGGGGTAGTCCTCCTCAGTAGGCTGACAGTGCGGGGGCTGATGTGCCCGGACAGCCTGAGTCATGTGACCGCGCCCGCTCCTCTGGCTTACCGCCTGTCTCATCACCTCAACGCCGCCTCACAAATGAACCGCGACAACTGCCCGCCGCGCACACGTGTGTGTGTAAATGGTTGTGTGTGTGCGTGCGTGTGTGTGTGCGGGAGGGCGACTGATAGTTATATAGCGTGTGTATGTGTGAGAGTTAGTATGTGTGTGTGTTTGTAATTGTGTGTAGTTTTGTTTCTTTGCATGTATGAGTCTTTTGTGTATGCGTGTGTGTGTGTGTGTGTGTGTGTGTGTGTGTGTGTGTGTGTGTGTGTGTGTGTGTGTGTGTGTGTGTGTGTGTGTGAGTGATTGTATGATGGTGCCCACGGACAGCAATTGTTGTGTTAGCATTGGTGTGTGAGTTATTTGTGGGTGTCTTTGCATGCTTGCAAGTTTTTCATGTGTGTGTATGAATGATTGTGTGTGTGTGTGTGTGTTTGGGTCTTTGTTTGTGTATCTATATGGGTGTGTGTGTGCGCTCGTATGCCCTTGCTCCAGTGTCACCATGAGATGCCAGAGTTCAGCATCGCAGCAGATTTAGCAGGAGTTATCATCCATGGTGTCGGCTCGCATCTGAGCCACTCCAGCGGCGGCAGACAGCAGCGGTTCGGGAAGACACTCCCATCGCGCACGGCTCTGCTCTCAATGTGTAACCATCACCGATGCAATTACCCTCTCTGTTAGGTCAAGCAACGCGGCAAAACACCAGCCGCAACGCGATACGATTGATACGATTAATTAGAGCGCAGAAGGAAGAATCGTCCCGTTGTGATACAGTAAAAGAAGGAAAAGAAACCATAAACAATTCAGAAAAAAAAAGAAATTGAGCGTTTGGAAGTGAGTTGTCTAATGTCTTCCTCAGATTAAACCCGAAGTTCAATTTTAAGAAGCTAAAGGGGTTTCTACGAACGATTAAACATGGTGTACCAGCTTAAATGATTACCACAAAAACGCCAATTGTCAACATCCTGTGTTTCCACGGCCAATAAGCTCATTGGGAACGGCACACTCTGTTCCTCTGGGAAACACATGGTGCTGAGAAATCAAAGCACTCCTTCCACCCAACGGCCCTCGCAGACGACCAACGCAGCACACACCACAACATCCTGCCGTACATTACAGCCCGGAGCACGGCTGAGCAGCCAGAAGCCGTCAACTGCACTCAGTGAGCACAAGTGAAGCTACGGCTGCTACCACAATGACACCAACCCCGGTGTGCAGAGACGCTGTGCGTGAAATCGCCCAGCGTCTCCTCACAGCGATTCCCCCCCCGCGGGGTCTCAGCCTGAAAGGGCCCTGACTTCACCCACCTTGATCCCATTGAAAAACACGCCAGGGAACAAGGGGGTTTGTGGCTCCAAACCATCCGCCAACCCTTCCTCCAAACAACGGCTTCCAGGGCCCGCCGATGGAGGGGCGATGCCCAGGGCTGGGGGGGGGTACCGGGTCCGTTGTGGTGCGGCTGCTACTGACGTTTGACTGGCCATGGGTTACTGTGAGTCCAAAAGAGGAGTTATACGGTAAGGACGGAATGATTGACTTAGGTACAACAAAATACAGTATCAGTTCTCAACATAGTTCAGGACTAGTTCAGGCCAGCTCCACTGGCAAAACCCAACGGGTATTTATTAAACAGGCTCAAAAACAGGCAATTGATCAATTCATGTGTATTTAGAGCATGATAAATAAAGTGGAGATCATTCTGTGACCTTAGTACACAATCCGAAGCCCAAAAAAATAAATAAAATCTTCTATAAAGTCAACATAAAATGTATGGAGAGAGCTCAAGGAGAGCCGGTACCAGGGCCAGTAGCAGGCCTGAGAGATGTGGTTTGTGTCTCGCTGTGAATCCCTTCCAAACAGACAAGGTTTATATGGAGGTTATAAGATGCTTGACAACTACTTAACAAAGCTTAATGTACCTCAAAAAATTGCTAAAATCGTCAAATTGTACACGGATGAGGGTTACCATGAATGAGAACGATGTGCAAAAGCACAAGAAAATTATTAAAAGCGAAACGCATTTTATGCTCGTTAAGCAAAAACGTTCTATTTTTGTTGCGTTTCCCCTGTGCTGTTGGATTCAACGAATGCACTACTTGTAATGCGAAACAATTTGGATAAAAGCTTCCACCAAATAGCACATAATTTCATCGAATATTTGAAACCTTGTTAACATTTTGAGACAAAAAGTGTGGACACACCGACACCGGTTCTGCCAGCCTGGCTCAACATCAGTGGGCTGTGGTGCGAGATCCACCAGACCCAGTACCAGTAGAACCATGAGGGGGTTGGCTGAGCTCCTCGGCTGGCCAGGGGACAGGGCCTGCTGGCTGGGCAGACAGACCTCTAAGAATAGCCCCCTGCCCATCAACTGCCAATGTGTGGTCAAGTGAATACTGTGACAGTTGGGATGTCTGAGTTTATGATGTCTGTTTATGTGTCTGCTCATGTGTGTGTGAGTGTGTGGATTTGTGTGTGCGTGTTCATGCATGCGTGTTTTTGTCTTTTATACACGGGTTTGTAGATATGTGTGAAAATGTGTGTGAGAGGCATGAACAGAGCTCATTATGGGATGCCCCTTCGTAGGGTTTCCTCCGTGTGCGATGGTGTGTGATATTATTTTCTCTTCCTGCATTATTACCGAAGCTTGTTCGTTCTGTTAACCGTATGTGTGTGTGAAAAAAACTCAGAATGTGTGTGTGTGTGTTTGCAAGTATATCAATTAGTGTATGTTTATGTGCATGCATACAAGTGTGTTTAAGTATGTATGTCTATAAGTTTGTCTTTATGTACATGTGTGTGTGTGCGTGAGAAGGCATCTCCGGCTGGCTTGGCCCCCCTGATCCCCTGGTCACCACGCATCACTTCATCACCTCCTTCCACCCAGATCAGAGCACCGACCTCTGATGAAGAACCTCTTTTCATCATCTTTCTCAAGCTCTACAAAGCCAGGGGGAGATCTCTCCCCCATGCTACTCCTTATCAGGCTTTTTGTCCCTCTGGCTGTAAGGGGAGGGGGGGAGGGAAGAGTCCCTGTTGTAGTGGGTGACCCTTAAAACGGTGCAACGTGTTTGATTATTAGTCTGAGACAGCAGTTAACTACAATTCTCAGCAGGAGGTGAGGTTTATAATATTCAACAGTTATAATATAATGTCAAAGACGTCTGTGTAATGTGTGGCGGATGCTTTTACCTTAAGTAAGGCTCATACCGTCTGGTAATACCACTTTGTACAAAGAAGTAGCGCTGCACAGATTCCCTGTAAACATTAGGATTGACACTATATTTAGTGGGGTGATGCGTTTTGGGGAGGGGTGGAGGAGTGAAGATACCTTTGGGAGGGACTGTGCATTTCTATGTCTTATAATAGTGGCCATAAACACAGTTTTATGGTAATAGGCTACCGCTTATTTTGTATAGGTCTTTTTGGGCGGTTGGCCAAATCGTACATGTTGCAGGGTCTACAAAGTAATCTCCATTCATTAAATATACCAACTTGGTGGATACTTATTGCTTTCAATACAACAGACATTCTGAGCAGGTGGCCGCTAGTGTAAAATACAACCCCTGACTCCGGCACTGTTAATGCCCGGCTCTAGGTGCTGAGCTACAACAGGACCACAAACCCTTCACAGCCAAGCAACCAAATACATCCTTCAGAAAGCACTAGCTCTGGGATCAATTGCTTAAATAAGAAGCAACATTATTGGATCAAGAAGGATGACGGCCTAATTGTTTTACCAGAATAATAACTTTTAATTATCAAACACAGTATGCACACCAGACATGTCAATTTTCAGCTTCAGGTGTGTCCTAGGTGAAGTGTTGAAAATAAATGGTGTTAAAAACACAAGACTTACAAGTGAAGGTGTTGCAGTTTAACAAAGTGATGGATATAAATACAACTTCTGTTAAATCCTACAGCTTCGTCATACATTAATTTGTCACATTTAGTTTTGTGTTCACAATCCTTGTCGTCATATTACAGATAATAAAATAGAATTACTTAGTGTTTATATTTATACTATACACTGACTTTCCAAGGCATATTCATTGACATGAATAATATCGGAAGTACGTCTAAACCAAATAGTGATTCTGACGGTGGTTTATGACTGTGAAATCAATCAAATAGTTTCTGCATAGCATAGCAACGATTATCATTTTGCAAAATATATATTCTTTACAATAATCTTCAATTAAAAATCTCTTACTCTTTTCCGATTATTTCACTAAAGCCTTTCGTTTATTGTTATAATCATTAAGGTCAGAGATACTTGGGACTGCATTAACGGGACCTAAAACACTGAAAGCCAAGCCCAGAGACAGCAGCCAACCAACCCAGGCTGCTGTCCGACTGCCGTTTCTGATCACTACCAACTGGGCCAATCAGAAAACCCCAGCTGCAGTAGCCAGTGTTTGGCCAGCGGGGGTCCTATCTATTCCAGTGGTTCTAACCGTTTAGGTTGCTCTTCGAGGCTGAACTACTGCGTAGCCCGTAGGAGGCATGCGAGTGACGCTCCAATGTCACCGAACCATCGTGACTCAGTGCAGGTGAGAAACGTGACGCTAGTGACGCTAAACTAAGTCCTCTGAACCGAGCGCGTAGCAGCATGGTGGGGCGACCTCGACGAACCCCCGGACTATCCCGCAGACGTTGCTCCGCCCCCTCCCCCGACCCCCCCCCCCCCCCACACACACACACACACACACCTCCCGCTACGACGCCAGCAGCTTGGCGGCGTACAGCAGCGCCCCGCCGAGGCCCGCGGCGGTCGCCATGGCGACCACGCGGACCGGCAGGAACTCCATGGAGTCCTCCAGCTTGGTGTGCAGCCGCAGCACCTGGCGGTGGGTGTCCTCGCGACCGCCCGAGTTCTCGATCACGTGCTTGGCCAGCCCGCGCTTCTCGTTCAGGGGCATCTGGGCGGCCACGCGCTGCTCCGCCTGCTCCTGGTCGAGCCCGTTGCGCTGCATGAGGCGGGACAGCTGGGTGGCCGGGTCGCTGGAGGGTAGGGTGGGGGTGGAGGTTAAGGGGATGGGTCTTGTGTGTGAGGACCATCCAGATGTTTAGGTTGGTGTTTCACGTTGAATATCAGGCTGGGCACTGGGGGGAGGAATTGATGTCCATATATGGGCGCAACCTTAAGTGGTATTAAGAACTCCATCCAATCATAGTACACATTGAGGTGACGCTCTTGGCGTTGGAGGTAGAGCAAACACGTCTCCCCTGAGAGAAGCGTTTCGTTAAGATCTCTGCACGTCGTTATTCCGTCAAATTTGATCTAACATTTTTGATCGAAATTCTACAAGCTCCTTGCTTCGTCTCGATCTGAAACTCCCCCTCTCTCTAGCACTGATTGGTCCCATCGTTTTGTAATAACAAGACAGAGCATTAAGAACTGTTGCATTTGATATAGCCTGAATAACGATGTTAAGGGAACAGAAATGTGCACAGAAGACTTACTATCATCTGGATTAGTAAGTCTTCTGTGCCGGTAGTATGATTTACAAATTAAGATGGTATATATCTATATACACACTATGAGTTAATAAAATACTGTAATTAATGTCAATATTACAGAGAGTTGGGGTAGACAATATTTACAGTATGTGCTAAACTACATTATTGACCACCAAGTGTAACGCCACTTGTCATGTGATCAAAGGGAATGTAAAGTAGTCTTATGTAAGCTCATGTTACACAATGTACGGCAGCTTTACGTAGCGTGAGGTAGTGGTGAACTCACCAGTAGACCACCACGGTGTGGTGGAGGAACTGCGTGAGCCGACGGGTCTCAAAGAGCAGGGGGACGTCCAGAACCACGTAGCGGTAGCCTGAGGAGAGGAGGTCAGAGCAGAGATAACAGGAGAAGGCAGGACAATAGACGACAAGATGAGAGAGGTATAAACCCCAACATCATAAACAAAAACAAGCATATCTATATTTTGCCATTCAAATAATTTCCACACCCATTGTAGCACTGTACTGAGTCCGAGGACTTCTTCAACTTGTATTTACGGGCGCTAGCCGTATCATTCCAGTGTCCAACTTTTATTTTGCAGTAGCACACCTCTCAGGAAGTAGAAGACGATCTGCTTGAGCATGGCTCTGTGGATCTCCGGGTGGGTGATGGAGTCGAGCAGCTTCCTCTTCTCGGCGTCGGCGAAGATGATGTGGCCGAGCTTCTCCCGGTCGATCTCGCCGCTCTCCAGCAGCACCTCGGGTCCAAAGTGGCGGACGATGCGACGGTAGGCGGCGCTGTCGCGCTCCACCACTGGGCCACACGAGCACAAGCACCGAGGAGTCACAACACTGCTTCATTGTTATAGTACATCATCCTAGCTGTCACTTTATTTTGGTAATATTCACACCATAACTTTCAAGTCAAGATGAACTGAACAGCAGCATGGTTGCTTGTGATAAGGTTGGAGTAAGAACATGGAGCTTGGTGCTTTAGAATGGATAACGAACGAGAGAGTGTATGGTGGAAGAGAGAGCGAGGGGCGAGAGAGAGGGATGGGTAGTAGGGGAAAGCGGGATAGAGGCAGCACAGCACTGCCGTGTGGTTCAGAAGGACCCACCTCTCCTGGCCACCAGGTCAGCGTCTATGATGGGGCAGCCCAGCTCCCGGAGCATAGCGGAGACGGTGCTTTTCCCCGAGGAGATGCCCCCCGTGAGGCCCACCAGGAACATGGTCCTGGGGTCAGAGGGGTGGCCGTAGAGACATGTTAACATCCATGAAGTTCCACATTTACGTGTTTGTTTTATTAAAACCTCAGTCATCTATGCTGTGCAAGGAAAGATGTCGACAAATAACATGGTCAAATGGCCAAATGCAATTCTTCAGAAGAAACACACATTTAATGAAATGTTTAGAAGGAACCACACATTGAAAACTGGTGAGGGAAATAACAGGATTTAAAACTAGATTTTTTAAGAATTGTCACCTTCATTTTTATGTAGTAGCATGAACACATGCACAAGTACTGACAAAATAGCTAAACTTAACACAAAATCCTAGTAGAGAAAACATCTATATATTTCTCTCTAGGGACTAGTTCCACTAACTATAAACTATGTTTACACGCCATCTGCTGGAACCACAGGACAAGACATTATAATTACCTCACTGTTGCCATAATGTCAATCAGGTCAACAGATAAATAGATACTACAATGCACTGATTTTCAGCAAACAATTTAATTTAAATCAGAATAAATATATTTTTTGTTGAGTCATCGCTTTGTAAACGATAATGACGCAGGTGCAAACGAATAAGGACGTTGCGACCTCTAGTTTCACAAGAAATCAACGTTTGGCATTTATGAGCAACTTCAATCAGCAACATAACCTTACATCACTTTGAACATGTAACACTTCAGGCTTGAGAGAAAAATTTGTCAAACATGACAAACGTTGATTTTTGTGACACTTAACGCATGTACAAATAGTATGACCCAAGATGTAGGTAGAAGTGTAAAATCTGTGAGTTTACCGCAATTAGATGAGAAAAAGATGAGAGCAATTTTAATGAATGAGTACTCAAGCGAGTAAGAGGTCGCCCTCGCTGGTAATAATGACGTATTTCTGCACCTTATAAAACGTGGGATTGTCCGGAATTCAGTTGATATTATAAGGGAAATGCGTGTAGACCCAGTATGAAAGGGATGATAATCAGTTTAAAATATTAACACAATAATAAACTAAGAAGGTACAAATGGTTCAAGTCAACAAGACTATTTTTAACTACTGTCGTCCTCTCTACCACCGAAGACGTAAAATGGATAAAATGCGTTAAGCCAAAACTGGACGCATGTCAGGGTATTACATTTAAAAACACTTAAAAAACGAAACTATAAACGGTAACGTTAATGATAAACAACATAAAGAAACTACTTACGGACAGCCAAATTTCTCAGATTGACGGGTGCACCGGTAAAAAGCTTCCGACCTTTTCTGGTAGGTCCTAGCAGAAGTCGACTATGGTTCCTATCATTTGTTGTAAAAAATAAATGTGCCCAAACGTTCAACAAAGTAATACATCGGAAATAAATACTGTGAAAATCACTGGCCAAACAACAAATGTGTTTATTTTTATAAATAAAATACAATGGTATTGCATAAAATAGTAAAGGAAAGTCCATGATGGTAAATCAAAACATCGGCTTTGTACATTTCAATTCATAGTTTCGTCGTGGAAGGTTGTGCTGAATCATGGAAATGTTTGGATCTCTTGCCCCTGTGGACCGTTTCTCCTCCGTTCTCCCCGTCATCACGCTCCAGACGACCTCTCTTCACAAAGTGGTCGATCCTGGCCTCCAGGCTCTCACAGCACGGCCGCTCCAGCAGCGGCTTGTAGTTCTTCATTCTGGAACCTTCCACCAGCCAGCAGCTCTTAGACGACTCCGCGCCTGGGGAAGGAGATGGACAGGTCTTATAATAATTATCATATGGTAGAATTGTTATACTACCGTAGAAGATATTGTAGGACCATCTAATCTCTGGGAAAATTACAGAGAATAGTGAATAGGATGAAATTAGGTGTAAACCCAACCTCTGAATCTAACTTCACAGTCTTGTAATGCACCATAAAAAGGCACAAAATATATACATTACACATATACACCAGCCTCATGAATGTTAAAATACTAGGACCAATCAGCGCTGGGGAGAGAGAGTGTCAGTTCATGATGAACAAGGAGCACCGCAGTTTGTAGAATTAAAAAAACGTTAGTTGTTTTAGTTTAATTGTAGCAGTCTAAACCATTTTATCCACGATGGACAGAATTACAATGTTAAAAGATAAGCAGAAATCTGCACAAAAGGCTATCCTCAGCTCAGAGGAGAATTTGTTTTTGCTTTACCTCCGACTCAATTCGGCGATTATACAGAGAGCAAGAGCATCCCTCTGATTGGCTGGAGTTGATTAACAACATAAAGCCTGATTTGGAAATAAATTACGCCCCAGGCCAGATTGGTATTCATTGCCAAACGCAAATGAGAATATCTTGCTATATATATATATATATATATATATATATATATATATATATATATATATATATAAAACATTATACAAAGAATGCAACAAAACATCAGCCAACTGAAACTTACAACTGCATTCAAGGTTTTGAATGAAGACACAAAAAGCCTCAGCATACAACAGCGATTCAAACCTATCACGTCAATCGCGTTAAACGGTGAATTGGGCGAAGGGGGGGCCGTACCCATGGCCTCCAGGCCGCGGAGCATCCCGCGGTACACGTGCGTCTCCACGGCGCTGCGGGCCCACTGCTGCTGCAGCGCGGCGCTGGCACAGTGCAGCTCGGCGCCGCCGCCCCGCCAGGCCAGGCCCGGGAAGTCACAGCCGTACAGCACCAGGGGGAAGTCCACCGCCATGCTGGGGAGGGCGCAGCACAGCAGGGTCAACAGGAGCGGGGGAAACAACCCCGACCCCTTGTTCCCTCTGAAGCCACGAAGGCTGCAGGCGCACACGTATAACCCTTTAACCCAGTGGCTCATCACTGTGGGTAGTGGCAGGGGACCAATCAGATCTCAGATCACAGCTCCAGATCCCGCAGGAAAGCTGTGAAGATCACAGCAGACCCCTCACATCCTGCCAACTGCCTCTTTAACCGTCTACCCTCTGGACGGCGATGTAGGGCCATCATGACAAAAACCTCACGTCACCTCAATAGCTTTTTTCCACAAGCAATAGCCCTCATAAACAGCCCTTGCACATCAGCTTTATGGCTCCTCTCAGCACTTTACTTTATTTACTTTATTTATTTAACAATTCTATTATTGCACTACCTCCATGGTCATACTGGTACTTTCTTGTATTGTTGTTCTGTCTTGTCCCTTTGTTCTGTTCTATGTTCTATTTGTAATGCTCCAGCCTGCATGGAGAATACCATTCAAAATTCCTAGTACCTGTGTACATGGCGAAATAAAGAAAATTGAATTGAATTGAAGCCTGCATCGATACAGAGACTGTAGAAACGTTTAGCTGATTACAAATTGAAAATGCATATGAAAGATTAATTTCCACGTTCCAAACAAATGCAGCACTACACAAATAAGCAAAACAGCAAAGATGCACTACAGAGTACCGAAGACGGGAAACATTATCCCAGCGCTGGGGGTATGATATGAAAGCTGCCTTTGCCACAGTTTGCCTCATCTTTAATGGTTTGGAAACGAAGAAAACCTGGCCATTCTCCCACCCCCACAAAGAAAACATTGTATAACTTAGGCTTCCCCTTCTAGAAGCCAGGCAATGTTGTGGTATCCCTCATTTAGCAAACCCATCATCATAATGGAGCAACCCGCTGTTACACAATTATCACGCCAGAACGACTCAACTATTATGACGACGTCGGCTAAATGTCTATCGAGGATTCCCCCCTCGTTTCATGTCATCATTAGTATCTTTGCAACCTGAAAAGGGGAATGCTGTATAATGAACTTGAAGTTTCATGAAGTTCACTATGAAGTTTATAGTGAACAGTTAATTATCTAATTTGAGATCAAATGTGACAATATATTACTTATTCTACTGCACATAATATTTAGCGGGTCCCGGGCGAGAATTAACTATGCATGAAATAAACATAAAAAACACTGGTTTAACATCAACTAAAGGCCTCAGGACTTTTCTTACATTCAAAGCTAAGACTACCTGTATTGGGGTTTCCGCGGGTTACTGCCAACGTCCAACAGCTGGTTGATGATCTCTGGGCTCTCCAGTTTCTGACCAATCAGGAGCAGAAGAGCCATCATGCAGCGCACCTGTGGGGTGGGGACAAGGTGACTGACAGATGTTGACAGGAGCTTGCCCATTCCTTCTGGAATGTTCCAATAAAGCAGTTTGAGCTACCAGACAGTCAAGCTGCTCTGAAAACAAAGTCGTTATACTCTTGATAACTTGCATCTTTCAACATGATCTTGTTTATTTGGTTAATCTAACCCTAACCCTTTCATAATGAAGCATGATCAATTCGTGATACCTGGTGATAGAGGAACGCCAGTCCTTTGATCTCGAATATGAAGAGTTCATAGGGGTCATTGGGGTCACGGGGGGCCTGGGGGTCTTCAGGGTGGCCGCTGGCGTTCTCTTCGAAAGGCCTGATGGTTGCGGCGAGGATGGTCCTCTGAAACTGCAGCACGCCATTTCCCACGTCCATCTTGCACACGTTCCGGAAGTCGTGTGTCCCCACAAACCTGCCAAGATGGAGGCCGCTTAAAATGCATGTCTGTGTGGAGGCTCATACCATCACCACAGGACCTCTGTCGTAACAACTGAACACGTCCAAAGAAAACTAATTTAGAAATGACTCAGCGTAATAATACATTATTAATGGTATATATAAATAGTAAATACATAAATAGTGATGCTGTTCCATGCTGTGTACAGGAAGGCACCAACTCCGCCGATATGGGTCCAAACTTTTTAAATGGTAAATACTGAGCAGTGAGCACTGTTCTGATCCATTGCTTTCGACAGTATGGAGGTAGTTTGAGGCCTTCACAACATAATAGCTGAGTCTTTTTTAACATAGTTTCTAATCATTACTGTTATTCATTTGAGGATAATACCCTACACTAGCATAACAACCTGGTATCAGAATGGTTTTGTTTGCCAGATTCACTCTCTTTTAACATGTGCCCGTGGGGGAGACTCTACCCACCTCTGTGCCGCTTCCGCCATCAGCTCAACATCCAGCGGGCCGCGAGGGAAGTAGTAGCGGTATGTGCGCGACTGGCAGTCAAAGCGTGCGCTGAATCCGTCGGCCGCCGGCGCCCAGTCCAGCACCCGTATGTCCTGCGGCAGAACACGGTTCAGCATCTTCAGGTAATCAAGCTCCGACCCGGCGGGGGCGCTGTTCTTGGCGGGGGTCCCGGTCTTGGGGTAGGTCCCGCTGGGCGTCTTGTCCGGGAGCGTGACGCCCAACCCAGGGCTGAACAGGGAGGAGCGCAGGTCTATGGTGATCACCTGCCGGGAGAGAAGTACCTTGAAGACAACTGAACCATCCACCAGACCTCTGCACCGTGGTAGCCGGTGAGGTAAACGTTCAGGCACAACCTGACATTACCCAGAATGAGCAGGTGTGACACACTCACAAACACTAAGTGAGCGCAGGTAAACAGTGAATGCTTAAGGTGCTACACAAATTATTCAATTAAATCAGACTCTCTTGAAAATAACCTGTCCCTATAAAATCCTAATAAAGCCCGCTGTGTTACCATCCACCCCCCAGACCACCCAGCCTAGTAGACGCTGACCAAACTAGAAGGCGCTGAAGCCCTAGCCTTGTGGACCCTGACCTGGGAGAAGGCGCTGAAGCCCTAGCCTTGTGGACACTGACCTGGGAGAAGGCGCTGACGCCCTTGTCGGTGCGACCACAGCGTTGGTAGTTGGATGTCTGGCGGTCCTGGATCAGACGTGTCTTCAGCAGCGCCTCGAACAGCCTGGCCTCCACCGTTTTGTCAGTATTCTCCTGGACGGCAAAGCCCTGGTACTCCCAACCGAGGTAGGCGATCCTCAGTGCCACATGACGCCGAGGATGGAAGGAGAAGTCAAACGGACGCTGTTTACTGTGTTTTTTGGTCTTTTTACTGCTGATGGTCACACCGGGTTTTGACTCGGTCTGACCGTCGAGCGTTTCTGGTGTGGTCTTCTTATTCACGTCATCTTCTTCTCTGCACCCATTATTCATTCTGAGCTGATTCTTCAACCTCTCGACCTCCTCCTCCAGATATTTAACTCTCTGGAGCAGCTCGTCCGACATTGTGCCTGCAATGAACAGAAACGGGAAAGCGCAATGAGCAACCTAGTTTCAACTTGGGGTATATTATGTTTCTTAATTTACTTGTTTGCCTTGCAATTTCCTTCCATTCAATACAGCAAAAATATTGAACTAAATTAAACTTATGCCAGGTACACGTAAGTCAGCAGACTGATGCAGACCAGTGTTTAATTTAGAATTATGTATGATTGCATTCTATCAGACCGTTGTAGGAGACACATTAAGAGAGTTACATTACCTTTTATTTAAAGGGAAAATATTGGAGAAAGACAAGCTGTTGTGGATCCCTAAAGAGTCTGCGAAGGCATGTCTACTCTGCTGCTAGCATGCCGCTGCACTCCGGTGGTCGGACAGATATCGAGGGCGGATCTACTTCCGGTAGAAAGTGCTGGGAGTAGTAGTTTAAAATAAACTCAACTCGCACTGCTGCCTACAAATTAAACAGATAGAATGAGTGTTCAAGTAGTAGTATGTAGTAGTTGTAGAAGCAGTATTAGTAGATCTACTTGAAATGGTTTTGGTCACACTAGTGTTAGAATCAAAAGTAGTATAGTATAGTAGTATAGTATAATAGTATAAGTTGTTGTTAATACCAGTTGTAGTATTTTGAGCAGTATAGGATTGTAGTATTAGTAGCAGTAGCCTAGTTGTTTTTATTTTAGGCCTTATTATTAGTGGGCTACCATCCTACTAATAGTACAAGTTGTTATAGTAGCATCAAAAGTATAAGTAGCTGCAACCTTACTAATAGCACTAAAAGGCTACTTTTTCAAATAAAATAACCAAATTAAATTATATTCATTATAACTGAATTTATAGGTAACAACCTTATAATTAAGAGATTATAATTGTTGTTAACCGGCCTAAACTATGCAGACATAGCCTACTATTACATAAAGTCATTAAGCTGGATTAAAACAATTTAAATTATATAACTAAATGACAACATGAAAACACAAAAAAAAGAATATAGACCTTTTACGTTGTAGATGCTGAAAGAAGAACCAGGGACTCTTTGGCACTCACTTATGATTCGATTTGATGACATCCAACTTCCAGACTTTAAAAAAGGAGTGGAGAATCATAAGTTTACTTCTAAAAATGCTGTTGGCGTTCTAAATAAAATAGCTAAATTATCAGCACGGTGGAAACAGAAAGCGAAATAACAAGACAGGTGTCTGCCGGAGGCCTTTCCTTAAAGTTAAATGTCATTTAAACAGAAAAAAGACAAGCATAAGTAATTTGGGGGTCTGTTATCGGAAGTTTATCTCAGCGACGTGGAGAACAACGGAGCAGACAGCCAGTCGCAACACGACGATAGTGACAGCCCAGAAACCTGCAGGGCAATACAATAAATGTCAAAGTACTGTGTGTGTGTGTGTGTGTGTGTGTGTGTGTGTGTGTGTGTGTGTGTGTGTGTGTGTGTGTGTGTGTGTGTGTGTGTGTGTGTGTGTGTGTGTGTGTGTGTGTGTGCGGATGCATTTGTGTTTGTGTTTGCGTGTGTGTTTGTGTGTGTGTTTGTGTGTGTGTGTGAGTTTATTTGTGTGTTTGAGAGAGACATTATCCCCATTGACAGATACAATTTGAAGTTGTAAGTTACAAAGTTCAATCTGCATCACCACCCTCCTCTACAGCTGTGAAGCCTGGGTTACTTACAGCCGCCACATCAAGTCCCTGGAACAGTTTAACATCCGCTGTCTGCAGCGCATCCTAGGAATCACTTGGCGTGACCGAGTGCCGCACACTGAGATCCTTCGGAGGACAGGCTGCCAAAGTATTGAGGCCACAATCACTCGGCACCAACTGCGTTGGCTGGGGCATGTGACAAGGATGCCCTACAACCGTCTGCCCCGCAGAGTGTTATATGGCCAGCTACACCAAGGCCAGCGCTCTGCTGGAGGTCCAAAGAAACGCTTTAAAGACCAGATGAAAGTGGCGCTTAAAAAGTGCAAAATAAAACCTGGAGACCTGGAGAACATGGCTGCTGACCGCAACACCTGGCGGCAGCTGTGTCTAGATGGGACCAATACATTGGAGGAAGAAAGGACTGCCAGAAGACATCAAAGAAGGCTCAGGAGAAACACACCCACACCCATGACTGCCAGCAACACCAATACCATGTATACATGCCCTACCTGCAACAGAGCCTGTGGATCCAGGATTGGGCTATTTAGCCATCAGAGAACTCACCGGTAAAAGACAAAGATGGACGTCATCATCGGACTCGATGGACAACAGAAGAGAGAAGAGTGTGTGTGTGTGTGTGTGTGTGTGTGTGTGTGTGTGTGTGTGTGTGTGTGTGTGTGTGTGTGCGGATGCATTTGTGTTTGTGTTTGTGTGTGTGTTTGTGTGTGTGTTTGTGTGTGAGTTTATTTGTGTGTTTGAGAGAGACATTATCCCCATTGACAGATACAATTTGAAGTTGTAAGTTACAATATGAAGGTTATTTTCCATGGTGGGCAGATTAATAAAAACACAACCTTTTGTTAATTGTAATAAATTACGAGAAGTGACTCTTGACATGTTTGAAAGGTTAGGCCTACTGTGAAAGGCTTCAAATTCAAACCCACCTGTATCTTTTATATTGATCTGTAAATATGTGAGGACATGTTGTCGTATACCATTGTTTCAGGAAATACTTTACAGCCTCTCTGTCATATCCATGTTAAAGAGAATAAAAAAAAACTCCTCTCCTCCCCTTGATTGGTTCAAATAAATGCCAATTCACAGCATGAAATGAGCCAAAGCAGTTGTAGTAACACATGTTTTACGACAGAAGGTGCTGTCTGTCTCTTCTGGTCTAACAGTCTGTGGAAGCTGTCTGTTCCCAACTTATCCCCCCTCCTCCTCTCGACTTTTGTCCTTTCTCTTCCTATTGTCTCCTAGGCCTGTCTACTCCTCCTCATCCTCCTCCCCTGACTTCAACCCATCTCCCTTTCCTCTTCTGTTTTCTCCTGCTTCCTCCTCTCTGCTCTCTGCTCTCCTCATCTCCTCCTCCACTTCTCTCCTACTGTGCTGCTGCTCTCTCGGCCCCCTGTTGTTTCCTGGTCTGTGTTTGACTCCTCCCTGCTCCCCGTGTCTCTTTCTCCTCCCTTCCTGTACTGTGATCTCCTCCAGGCCACTGCTGAGGGCAGCTGACAGCAGTGGGAAACACATCAGCCCTCATGACCCTGTGGGCTCCTCCAACAGACTCGTTTTTTCGGCTCGTGGCCATGGATCACAAGTTAGTCTGTTTGTATGTACAGGGCCTTTTTTTTTTTTTGATAATTCTTTTATTTGGAAAAGTATATGAACACAGAATACACTGAGCATACATTTTAACAGGCATATCCATAGTTTTTTTTTTTTTTTTTTACATACACATACAAACAACATCCCACCCACCCCACCCACTTGAACATGTAGTACACACACCTAGAATAACAAAAAAAAGAAGATAATAGGTAAAAAATAAAAATAGAAAAAAATAAATAAAAATAAATAAATAAATACTGTACGCTACTTGATATAGGGTCCTAGTGCAAGAAATATGCTATGGGGTATCAGGTATAGTTTTGAGTTTCCCTATGTATTTCAAAACCGGATCCCAGGTGGAGTAGAATTTGTCCCTTGACCCCCTAAGTGAGTATTTAATTTTCTCTAATTGTATAAAGTGCATCAGGTCACACATCCACAAAGACACTTTGGGAGGGTTTTTTGATTTCCAATGTAATAATATTCTTCTGCGTGCAAGCAGAGTCACAAAGGCCAAAATGTTTTTATAACTTTTCCTTACTATAGAATGTCTTCAGTCTGTGATACCAAATATAGCTACTGCTGCATTGGGTTGGAAATCAGTGTTGAGCGCCTCAGATATTGTTTTAAAGATCATAGACCAGTAAGTGACCAGAGCAGGGCATGACCAAAACATATGGGTTAAGTTGGCAGGGGTGTGATGGCATCTGTTACAACTAGCATCTGAATTAGGATATATTTTAGCTAGTCTTGCTTTGGAAAAGTGAGTCCGGTGTAGAACTTTAAATTGTATTATACTTAATTTTGCACAAGAAGTTCTGTCATTCACTCTTTGTAAAGCACAGTTCCACATGTCATCATCCATGTCTTCCCCCAATTCATCTGCCCAGTCTGCCCTTATCTTTGCGATGGTTATGGTTTTAAGAGAAGCTATACAGTCATGTAATCTAGAAGTGAGCCTTTTTGAATTAAACGGGGATTCTAGCATATCATCTAAGTCAGACATTGAAGAGAGAATTGGAAAGTTGGGGTCATGGCTCTTAAGGAAGTGGCGTGCTTGAAAATATCGAAATAGGCTAGATCGAGGAAGGCCACATTTTTGTGATAAGTCGTTAAAGCTGGCAAATACACAATTTATGTACATATCTTTAAATTTAGAAATGCCTTGTCTTCGCCAAAAAGAGAATGTAGCGTCTATTTTAGCTGGGGGGAAGAGGTGGTTATTGCATATAGGGCTTAAGCTAAGAATTTGTTTGAAACCAAAGTACCGTCTCAATTGAAACCAGATCTTCAAAGTATTGATGACAATTGGGTTGTTTGTGAACTGGGAAATAGAAACGGGGAAACTGGAAGTGACCAGAGCCGTGAGAGATGATGAGATGCATGATGTAGCCTCATAGTGGCACCAGTCTGTATCTGGAGTATGAAGCCAAAACATTATTTTTTGAACATTTGCAGCCCAGTAGTAGTAGAACAGATTAGGAAGAGCTAGGCCTCCCTGTAATTTAGGCCTCTGTAGAAGCTCTAAACGTACCCTAGGGTTCTTGCCATTCCAAATAAAAGTAATAAAAGCGCTATCAATACCTTTAAAGAAAGACCTAGGAAGGTAGAGTGGGATACATTGAAACAGGTAGAGGAATTTGGGGAGCACACTCATCTTGATGCAATTCACTTTACCTGCCAAGGACAAGTGGAGTGTTCTCCATTTCTTTAGATCTAATTTGACTTTATCAAGTAGAGGAGTAAAATTTTCCCGATAGAGGTTTTTCATATCTCTAGTTATGTTTCATATCTCCCAAATATTTAAAGCCGTTTCTAGACATTTTAAACGGTAAAACATTCTCCTGAATTTGAAGAGCCAAGTTGTTAACAGGGTAGCATTCACTTTTACTAAAGTTCAGTTTATACCCGGAGAATTTACCAAATCTTAACAGAGCATGGAGGATATGAGGTACACTAAGAATGGGGTCCGAGACAAATAATAGTAAATCATCGGCATATAAACTTAGTCTATGCTCTTCTCCTCCTCTAAAAATTCCACTTATTGATGGCAATGATTTGAGTGAGATGGATAAGGGCTCTATGGCCAAGGCAAATAACAGTGGACTAATTGGACAACCCTGACGGGTCGCTCTCGACAGGGTGAAGTACTGTGATTGCCTGCCGTTTGTAATCACAGAGGCCTTGGGTGAGCTGTAAAGAAGTTTAATCCATGAGATAAAATTTGGACCATACCCAAATTTCTTTAAACACGTGAATAAATATTCCCACTCAACCCTGTCAAAAGCTTTCTCTGCGTCCAGCGAGATGACCACCTCAGGTACCTCACTGGACGCAGGGGAGTGAATAATATTCAAAAGCCGTCTGATATTTGTAAATGAGTGTCGACCCAAAATGAAACCGGTTTGGTCAGCAGAGATCACATCAGTCATTGTGGTTTCTAGGCGTAGGGCAAGAGTTTTAGCTAGGATCTTCACGTCACTGTTTAGGAGGGAGATGGGTCGATATGAACCACATTCTGTATTCTCTTTACCTGGCTTAAGCAGGAGAATAATCGATGCCTCAGTGAGTGTTTGTGGTAATGACCCACGGGATATAGAATCCATAAACATTTCAAGAAGAATTGGGGATAGTTTCTTAGAAAAAGTCTTAAAAAATTCTATTGGATAGCCGTCGGGGCCAGGTGTCTTACCACTTTGCATTGCCATTATTGCGTTAATAATTTCAGACAGTTGCAATGGGAGTTCGGTCTTTGTCTTATCCGTTACCTTTATGGAAGGAGCCTCGAGATCGCAAAAGAAATGTTCCATATCAGTTCTATCACTGGTCGCCTCTGATGTATACAGGTTAGAATAAAATAAGGTGAATGTTTCATTAATTTCTCCCGGGTCAATAGTTAAATCACCATTTGGTTTCCTTATTTGTGAGATTTGTTGAGAAACAGATTGGGACTTAAGTTGGTGTGCTAAAAGACGGCCAGCTTTTTCTCCATGCTCATAGGCATATCCACGTGATTTTAACAACATTTTTTCTGTTTTACCGGTTGACAACAGGTTGTATTGAGTTTGAAGGTCAAGCTTTTTTTTATAGAGTTCAGGGGATGGAGACGTAGAGTACTGAGAGTCTACTGTGCTTATTGATTTAATAAGCTGGTCTTGTTCAAATCTACGCATCTTATTGATTCTTGCTGAGTATGATATAATCTCACCTCTGATCACAGCCTTCAGTGTCTCCCAAAGCAATGAGGAGGAGATGTTATCTTTTTTATTGGATTCTATAAAGTTATCAATTTCTTTGTTTATCAAATCACAAAATGAACTGTCAGCCAGTAAGGTTTTGTCTAATTTCCAAGGAGGGCGATCCGAATTGTTAGGAGGAAACCAAAGATCTAGTAAAACTGGGGCGTGATCAGATTCAACTATGGTTGAATAATCTACATTTGTGACAAAGGGAAGAAGGTTTCTATCAATAAAAAAATAGTCTATTCTGCTGTATGAGTGGTGGGACTGGGGAAAAGAAGGAGAAGGATTGACCAAGTGGAAAAAGAGAGCGCCAGGGGTCAACACCTCCTATTTGATCCATAAAAAAAAGGTTTTACGTTTTACATTCTTTATTGGTATCAAAGCAAACCATCAAATAACTAAAGGTTATGAGTCAGCAATGTTCCCTCTGCACACGGGACGTGCCCAGGTGGGTAAGGTCCTGAGCCCAGGTGGGGTCCTGAGCCAGAGGAGGGGAGACACTCGACTTGAGGGAGGCGTGTGTGGCTGATAGTAATGCTACACGGGTATTGCAGTAGTGTCTTCTGTGTAGTGACTTAGTGCCAGGGTTCAGGTAGGTAGAAAAAACAGACAAGAACCGACTCGACTCCAGTCGGTTCACAAACACATGTAGTCTGTCGTCACTAGAGGCTACATGGGAGTGTGTTGTAGTAATGCCACACAGTACTGCAGTACTAGTGGCTCTGAGGGTTCGGGGCCGGTAAACCGTCGAAGCAGGAGGGCTGATGTCCAGACGGCTCGTCACCCGCGGTAATTATCGTCCCGCCGTTTCTCCTCCACTTTCCCGTGCGCACGCTACTTCGATTTAAACACGCAGCTATTTATGCACGGCCATTACCAGCCTCCCCGCGGGGGTTATATATAGAAGTAACGACCATGTGGGCGGCAGGTTTAGCGAGCGGAGGGCCGGGCCGCTAAGCCTCATCTCCTGACTTGGTTCAGGGATTTCCTCGTTAGCAGGACGCAGAGTAGTTCCAGCGGCAGCAGACTTAATGGGATTAGATTCGTCTCTCGAAAAGGCATAGCATAAGGAGGGAGGACACACACATTTCATTTTAGTTGATGACGAGGGAAGATGGAAAAGAAATGAACTCAAGGAGGAAACTCAAAATAGATGGCTTGAGAGGGTGAAGGAGGTCTAAGGTTAAGGAGGTCTAAGGTTAAGGAGGTATAGAAGCTCTTTGGTTCAGAGGGCAAGATGTTTACATGAGGCACACCCACTAACATGCACACACTCACACACTCACCCCACCCCCCCCCCCCCCCCCCCCCCCCCCCCCCCCCCCCCCACACACACACACACACACACACACACACACACACACACACACACACACACACACACACACACACACACACACACACACACACACACATACACACACACACACACACACACACACACACACACACACACACACACACACACACACACACACACACACACACAAACACCCACAGACACACACACACACACTCACACTCACCCACATGCTCGCATGCCGCTTTGATGGAAGGCCTCTGAACTAAACTAATTCCAATCAATGAAGGCAATCAGATCTGAAATCAATGCATCACACATCACTGCTTTATCAGTCAGGGGACGGTACTTTGGCAGATCTGAAGCCAAAAATAGACATGTTGTCTTACTCTGATCCTAATTATAAACAAGAAAGTTACATTTATGTTAAATTTTCTGTAGGTAATATAATAAGTAGTAAAGTAACAGTCTGCCTCTTTGATCCTGGGCAGGTAAACAAGGTGACTTTGTTTTGACGTGTCCCCATGATGCCTTGGAAGTTAACTCTCCTGGGACCTGAGAGTCCTAGTGGTTCTAGAGTTCTCTCTCTCTCTCTCTCTCTCTCTCTCTCTCTCTCTCTCTCTCTCTCTCTCTCTCTCTCTCTCTCTCTCTCTCTCTCTCTCTCTCTCTCTCTCTCTCTCTCTCTCTCTCTCTCTCTCTCTCTCTCTCTGACGACAGAGACACCACCACCCTCTTCACTGCAGCAGAACACAATGAAATAGAATAGAACAGACAGTCTCGAAAGAAACAGAACAGAGCAAAAAGTACAATACGATAGTGAATAACCTAGCAGAATAGAATAACAGACAAGAGTAGAATGGAACAGAATCTAATAGAGACCAGTAAAATATAATATATCATAACACAATATAGCCAGAAAGAAAATCACCTATAACAGATCGAATACAATGGAACAGACCAAAATAGAAAGAGAACATAATAGGACAGTCTTCGTCTCTGCATCAGGTCTCAGTGGGGGAGCTGGCTGTATTTATAGCTGATAAAAAGCTGAATCCCAACCATAAAGAGGAAGCAGGCCTAAGTGAAGTATGTATTCATAGATATGGGCCCACAAGCTCAGAGGCAGACTGAAAGATTAATACGCTGAGAAGCAGACATGCAGCGTGACAAGTGCCAGAGCGGCAGACTGCCACCTGTCCCCCTCTCTCCTCCTCCCAGAGACAGGAGGAGAGAGGGGGGGAGGAAGAGGGGAGGAGGGGGGAGGAGGAGAGAGAGGAGGGAGAGAGGGGGAGAGAGAGGAGGAGAGAGAGGAGTGAGGAGGAGAGAGAGAAGGTGGGGGAGAGGAGGAGAGAGAGGAGGAGAGAGAGGAGGGAGAGAGGGGGAGAGAGAGGAGTGAGGATGGAGGGGAAGAGGAGGAGAGAGAGGAGAGAGAGCGAAGGGACAGTGATGAGAGAGAGGACGAGGAGAGAGTTGGAAGAGGTTGAAAGGGACAAACACAGACGCAAGCTGGTCGGGATGAACAATATGTCCGCTGAGTTTTTTACGATATCTGCTGCCATCACTTGCGACTTCTCTCCCTCTCTCTCTCTGACTCCCTCTGTCTTTGACTGTCTCCCTCTCTCTGACTTTCTCTCTCCCATTCTCTCTCCCTCTCAGAGTCCCTCCCTCTTTCAGACGACCCCTACCCCTCTGAACATCTCTCTCCCAACCTCTAGAACCTCTCTCTTCTCTCCCCCCTCTCTCTCTTTCTGTTCCCCCCCTTCTCCCTCGATCTGTCTCTCCCCCCTTCTCCCTTCCTCTCCCTTTCTCTCCCCCGGAGGCACCCTGCGGTGATCCTCAATGTCACCGTCCTTGGGTGTCAGAGAGCCGGATCTCCCTCAGGAGAAGGAAGTGGTGGTGGTGGAGGGGGGGGGGGGGGGGGGGGGTCGGGAGCCAACAGAGGGAGGAGGAGGGGATGCGACCAAGCGTTAAACATGCTCCGTCTGCCTGTATGCTCACGTTTGATTGGAATGATGACCTCATAGGCCGGCGGCCAAGCGCCGTGTAAACATGATTTACTATTCAGGAGGGGCGGCCACGGACTGGCTGGAGGCGCTCAGATCTTAACAGCATTCTTATTCCTGCGTTTGAGCTAATGCCCGGGATAAGGCCAAGTCTGAGAGGCTCTGCCTAATGGTGTTTCATTGACACTGCCGGTGTATTTCGCAACAGTAAATTGACCGGCCATCAAGAAAACCCGGCTCTGAAAAGCTCATTCTGGTTAGCGGTCAAGTCCTCCGGG